>NW_015113392.1:240948-262893 GCF_001443285.1 Poecilia latipinna
CAGAGGCTCCGCCGAACCCCTGAGACCGACTCATCGAACCCCTGGGGTTCGATCGAACCCAGGTTAAGAACCACTGCTATAAGGGCTTTGCAGACAGGAACCCTTCAGGCAACCACTGAGCAGACAACTGCTGAAATTGCATCAAGCTCCAAAATGGCCGAAGGGGGTTTTTTTTTTTTTTTAAGTACTACCTTATTAGACTAGAAATGTGCATTAAATGGAATTGGAATTTGGAGTGATAAAGTCTAGGGTTTTACTAACATTGTTGCAAATTAAATCATGTTTCTTGAGGGTGTCTAGAAAAGCTGACCGGTGCTTTTCTGATCACAGTCAAGTTATGATTTTTGGCAGAGAAAGGTGGAGTTGTGGATGCTGTCAAAATGTGGGAAGTAAAGCAGCAGCTTTACTCAGCTGGATCATGTAAACATGCTGGAAAAATAAATTACTTTAAATCTTACCCCTCTGGGTTTCTGTCATGTAATGTTTCACCCATAATTGATTTATAAATCCTCAACATGTAGTTGATATTCCCCAACACCTCACTCCTCTGGCTGAATGGTGCAAAATTAACCAGAAAACAATAAAGTTAATGAAAAAAAAAGCCTTTCTGGACTAAAAGTTATTGTTTATTTCCTTGACATTTTTGTTTTGCCATTGTGTTTGTTCATTTGTTCTCCTTGTTTGTGGTTTGGATTTGTTTTCTAGATCAGTGTTTCTATCTATTTGGTGTTTATATTAGGTTCTTTCCACCATTTTTCATTCTCTTTCTTTATCATTCACATTCCCTCTATCAGCTTTCATCCCTTCCCAGCTCCTCTGGTTTTTCTGTCATTTCACCAAGCCTTCCTCCTAATGTGTAGCTTCTTCTCTTGGTTGGTCTTTGCTGGATCCTTCCTTTATCTTATCTCTACTCTTATCTCCCACTCCCTTGTTTATTAGCACTGTTTTGTTCAACATACGTTCTTTACTCACGTTTCCAAGTAATAACCTTGTAACACTGTCATTATAAAGAACTGCTTTGCCCTTTAGTCTTTTCACTTGCTTCTTCCTCAAAGTCAAACACATAAGGAGCAAAAAGCCCTACACACATTGCAGATTTTTATGTTATGCCGCTAGGTATCTGATTTTCACTCTTTTAAAGGGACAGTATTTTGTAAAGTTTACTCTTTTGAGCTTCACGTCATGTTATAATGTTATTCCCTCGTCATAAATATACCAAGGCAATCATTATGCTGTGTAAAACACCTGGTTGGATCCGGTCTTCATACAACAAAATAAATAAATACATAGACTATTAGTTTTGTGTCATCATTGTTTACACCTGTAAATTACAATCTCTGTTGTGACTGCTAAACACAAAATGTTTAGGTAGAGAAAATACTAGAGGCGTACCGATTGCAGTTTTCCGATTACGATTTTGGCCAATACTGCTTTTTTTTGTCTGAAATGTTGCTAAACATAGCAAGAAAGTTGCTGAGATGCCAACAGTGGGGTGACTATTGTTAACTCTAAACGTGCAGACATGACCTGGTGGGCGGGTTTATCAGTCAAACTTCAAGGCTGAAAAGTAGAGGACAGTGGTTGATTTTTAGACCTTTCTGGAGGTAGATTAGATCGGTTTCAGATGTAAGTATTGGCTCCTAAATTTAAAGAAATCTGGGGCTATTTATCGGTGCACTCCTAGAAAATATTGTGGTTAAATAAACTTTTGAAATGTCCTTCTTTTGCATGTGGGTTTTCTGTAAGTTTATCCAACAGTTCCCCCAAAGTACTAGTGTAGAGGAGTGAAAACAAGGTGTAATACGTAATGAAAACTTTAAGTATAAAAACAGGCACCTCAACATTATTTTTTTTCTTTTTCTATCCTTAATTGATTTCTCCTTTTCTTTATTGTTATTTCAGTTATTCGGTGAGATTCCACATACAACCGCCAGGGTGCGCCTGTCGCATTGATAGCATAGAGAAAGTTGGACGCACAGAAGAAGAATAAACCTGCTAAAGAAGGCTCAACACTCCTGACCCTTTGAAGCTGCGTCACTTTTAGTCATTCGAGGCGTTAAGACGGACATTGGAAGTGAGGGAATATTGAACAGAGCAACTGACTTTGTTGTCCAAAGTTGTTTTTGCCACTTTATTCATGGCTTCTACTTGTTTGAGTCGAGCTAATTTGTCTGTGAACTCTTATAAAAGTTTCAAATAGCTAGCTTAGAAACCGACCCATACTTCCTCCGTCCTGAATTGTTTATCAGATTCCCGACTTAGCTTGAATTCACACCACATGATTTATATCACTATGCCATAAACAGAGTTTCCTCTCACACTGGAGTATGATTAAAACATACAAAAGACGAAATGCTAACCAGTTTTTTTTCCATACATGCTAGGCCACATGACAGTGCACCATCGTCTCCTTATGTGTTACTAATGGTTACATGCCTTCCTACTCATAATACAATATATACCTTCTAATCATGCTTATAACGTATATGAACGTTAGTCTTCTTACCTTGTTCGTTGAAAATCCGCAATTACACCGGGGCTGGCGATCATTATGATTGACAGCTGCCAGGCGTTATGATTGACGGCCGCTATCCATCGCCGCCGTATCTTTCCTCAATAAAAGTTATCTGTGCAGCTGACCACGCAGCACCTTATCACGTTTTTTTTAAAAAGTGAATTCAACTAAATAGAAGCGATATTAGGTTACAGACGTCTGTTTTTAGACTAACTTTAAAGGAGCGCATTGGTTGTTTTGACGTCCATCATGGCGGAGAGGGCAAAGTTCTGGAAAGCCTATCCAAGGTTGTCTGGCAACACTGGGATAATTGCTAATGTTAGATTGCCATTAGGTCTAAGTACCTGCATGGTTGAATAGCTTTTTGTGTCTCTGGCAATTGTGTGATGGACTGGTGGCCTATTCACACCATAACCCAAGCCTCATTTGCTGATCGCTGAACGCAACGTGATTTATTTTAAGATTTTCTGTTGTTGATGATTTCAGGGTCACCCTTTCTCAAATAAAAGATGGGACACATGTGCTGTCATCGGGAATGGTGGGATTGTGGCAAACAGCAGCTGTGGAAAAATGATCAATTCAGCTGATTTTGTCATTAGGTGAGAAAAATGTTGAAGAAAAATATGTCATATCTGAGAACTGCCATGTCTGAATTCATGTTTGTTTTTCAGGTGTAACCTGCCTCCTTTGTCAAACGGATATGAGAAAGATGTTGGAACCAAGACAAACCTTGTAACAGCAAACCCAACCATTCTCTTAAGAAAGTGAGTAGATAAGTCACAAAGGTTATTTTGTAATCTTAAAAACATCACTGATTGTTTTTTTTTTTCACATTATATTTATATTTGTAGGTTTGAGTCTCTAGTGGGACGTCGACGTCCTCTAATGAAAACGCTGAGTAGCTATGGGAACTCGATGCTGCTCCTCCCTGCCTTCTCCTTTGGTATGAATACAGCTGTTTGCATGCGAACTCTTTACACCATTCAGGACTTTGACTCTGCCATCCAACCTGTCTTCATCAATCCGGAATACCTCATTAAACTCTCTACATTTTGGCACGCACATGGGCTGAAAGAAGCACGGCTCAGCACCGGAGTCATGATGACAAGCCTGGCATTGGAGCTTTGTGATAACGTGCATCTTTATGGATTTTGGCCATTTGGTATTCATCCATTCAACTTCAAAAACTTGACTAACCACTATTATGATGACATGAAACCAAATACCAATTTTCACTCCATGCCGGTTGAGTTCGGCATACTCCTACAGTTACACAAAAATGGTGTGCTACGCCTACACCTTGGGGACTGTCAATAACATCATTACCAGTTACATAAAAGAGAACAAGTTCTTCTTTTGTAATGATAGGGTGGCAATGCCTCAGATGCTTAATCCTGTTGAGAGAAAGGGATTGAATATGCCAAAGGTTTCTGGGAACTGTCTTCTCTAGGCAGGTATTTCAACTATAATAACACAGTGTCTATTCAAATAAGGTGAGCTCTTTTTATATTTATTACTGTTTACAACAAAAACTGCATTGAATCAAACTGACCACTATTGAGAAAAAAGGGTAAATAGTCACTTGTATACACAATGGCAGGAATCAAGTTTTTTGGTTGTATCAGAATGGTATTGAGTCTTATATTTATTTGGGGAAATATTGCATTTATGTTGCAATCCACAAAATAAAAATCACTTTTACTGGTTATAATGGGTCCTGTGATGTAACCCGCCTCTCATCCAATATCTATCTAATCTTATCTAACTCTTTCCAACACAACAGAGTTTTTGAGCGTCAAAGTGCATAAAATTTGCCATAATTTTGAAAAAAGAACATTTGAAAAGTATTTGGGTCACAGTTTGTTCTTTAATTTGTGCTCATCAGTTGTTTCATGTCAGTAGCAAGCTTGTCACAGAATGTTCTTTCCTGTTCATATGTATGATTAAGTGCCAGTTAAGAAAAGTTTCTGCATTACAAAAGCTTTGACACTCACCACACCAAAGTGTCACTCCATGCGCTTGTTGCTTTGAAGAATTACTGGCAATCCAACTGGTTTTCCTGATGTCCCACATGATTGAAACAACAAAGGTTTTCCTGTACTTTTATTGCACAAACCTTTTATCCAATGCACAAACAATAGCAAATTTTATTATTATTTTTTTATCTTTTGTCTGCATGCTTCTACTCCAGACTGGGGAATATTTATGATGTGCCACGTACTCCTTTAACTAAGCGAGCCGCTTCCTGGTTCCAATTTACTTTCAGATGAAATGTACGCGTTAAATCCCAGGTAAACACACTAACGTCCTAAGTCGAGTTCAATTCTCAAACTTCAGATTTTAAGAGTATTACAAGTTATTTCACTAAATTTGTCATTTACTCACAGAATAATAATAATTTTCAATATTTAGAAATTATTTTTAAAAGCTGCGTTTACAAAACAGTTGTAAAAATAAATGTACTTTCTGATCAAGTTGATTTTACTAGAAATGAATGAGGCGCTGCTCTGCCAATTAAGATGCACTGATTTTGTTTAGGTTTAACGTAGCGAGTCTTGCTGTGAGGACAAAATAATCAGAGGAAATAGTTCAATTTGAATAAAGGAAAGTCCGTGTTATGCTGACATCTGATTCAAATGCCAATTTGTAATCTCCCCCCAAGTACATCTGAGTCAGAACATGTTACTTTACACTCTCCATGATTGAATTAAAAAGCTGAAAGAACATAAACCATTCATTAGCATTCATTAGTTACTTAATAGGCTCTGACTCATCATTCTTTATGCAACTTTAAATTAAATGTAACTTAAACGTCAGCTAGCTTAACGTAACAGTGATTTGTTTTGGTATAAAATTGAGTCTAAAGTGATTAAGTTTATGACTGAAGTTTAACACGTTTTCAAGTCACACAGTTAAAGTTCACTCCTCTGCTAAAAAGGCTTTCAAAAAAGTTACAATTTTTAACTATTTGCTTTTGCCACCACACTTGGAGACTGAGGTCCCGTCCAAACGGTAAAGTTTTTTTTTCTAAAGCTGGAACATTTTTAATCTTTTGTGCCTCGCATCTTTACAAAGATGGCGGCTTATGTGCCTTTTAATACACTAGTTCCTGAGTGGAAAGAGAAAATGCCTCTGTTGTGAATCATTAGCCCAACCAGTAACCTGGCTTATAACTCCAAACATGTCATAACATCAATGGTGGATCATATATTTGTGCTTGTGCTGCCTAACTCTTTAACCTCATTAAAGTTTTGGCAGCAGCTGCAAAAGGTTTTACAAGAGATTCCACTCATGCTTCGTTGTTTGCCATTCGTATGAAGTTAGTACGTACCACTAACTTCATATGGAGGCTTTCTGTGCATGTGTAGCGCCACTTTCAGGTCTGAGGGAGTAGAAATGCTGTTTTGGGACGCTTTGTGTATTTCTGTGTAGTTTAAAACATTTCTGAAAATGGTGCCATGTGTTCAACAACTCGTTTTGGAAAAATACATTGGTAGCACAAAGTTTAGAGGCATGCAATAAAGGGTGAACGTGACACAAGCACCTCAATGTTATCCTCAATAAGCAAGATAACCATTCAAAATGCCAAATTAACACAAATATTCTCCATAGACGCCAAAAAAAATTTCCCGCGAAAGGGGGAATTTTAGTCTCAAGATCTATATTCTTTAAAAATTTAAGGGACAATCCAGAACTAGCAATATCTGGAGCGAAGTAAAACTAAAGTGAAATTAAGTGTCACTGGCATCTCTTGATGCATTTTTTAAATAAAGCAGCAGGAACTGCCTCACCCAAATCTGTCAGCTGTTCTTTGGAACTGAGCCTTTTCATTTATGACTTTAACCGTAAGTTGCTTGAGCAGAGATTAACTGCTTCATCACCTGGTTTTAGTTTATATATTAATCATAAACTTTATAATCCAGTTTATGATCAATACTTTGCAAGCATCAGTGACTGTAATAAAATATACAAAGCCATTAATTAAAATGTTATTGAATATTGTTGCAAACACCATTCACAAAGTGAAATATTAGATTAATATTTGAAGCTTTTATTTCTCTTTATTGTGAGGATTTTTTTTTTCAGATTACAGCTAAAGAAAGCAGCATCACCTGACTAATGAAATAAGACAGAAATATTGGCCTAATAAGGAAGGTGTTCTTTTGTATAATATTTTTAACCTTTCTCCTTCTCACATCACTAAAGATTAAGACGGAGGTTGAACTTTAAAATCCACATTTGCTCTTTTTTTCCACTTCTGTTCATTGCTTTCTTCTAAATCCAAAGTGGATATGTCAGTGTTCAACTCCACAAATAATTACCTTACACAAGGATTAAGGTTGAAAAGTCTAGAATAAATTTGTTAATGTTTAAAGGCTCACTTCCTGAAATAGACTTGTATATTCTGAAATGTGATTTTTAAAGTTTATTTAACTTACCTACGGCTAAGAAGAAAGATATTATATAAAACAAATTAAACATTAAGGATAATATCTACTGTAAGATGATTTATGTCAGACTTTTTCATAGGTTTGTCCCACTAAGGCCAGAAGGCAGCTCTGAGCTCAGAAACAAAGCACACAATACAAACAAAGCATTAAGAACCTAATCGGAAAAAAAATGTGTCAAAGTTTGAAGAGACTCTTGACTCTGGATCTCAAAGGTCTCTTTAGTCATCACCTTTTGTGCAGAGTTGTCCTGTCGTGTTATTCAGCCAACACAAGCAGATAATAAAAGTCATGCTAGACGGCTATATGTATGCAATTGTATGAGTTGTCTGGGTGAAATTTGTCTGCTGGTCAAAAAATTCAATTTGCAACAAAAACAGACTGCACACAGATGATAATATAGATTTTTAATTTTGGTCAGAAAAGACTAAATGATGCCATTTTGTATAATAAAGTATTGAAGAAAACTACAACTTTGCCTGAATTAAATTTTAAAGTATGTAAAAATATAATTGTGCAATGCTGAGTTTCAATAAAGCATAAGTGGGGCAGTATAAAAGAAATGCTTTTGCACAAACTAAGTGTGTCTGACATGATCAAATTCTGTCTAGAAAAATTTTGCTGAATACGTTAGTGTATAGTTTGGTGATCAGTCACCATTCTTCTGACAAAAAAGGAAAAAAAAAAACACTCGGGCTGCTGTGGGTTTTTTTCCGCCTTATTCTTGAACCAGTTTTAATTTAATTTATTGCTTAATGAGAAACAATGAACTCTCACTTAACTTGCTCTCCAAAACTTTCCTTTTATATCTGTGACTTCCAGGCATCATCCTAAACAGTAGTACTATTTTATATCTGCACGGTTGAATACTAGTAAAAAATACAAGAGATTCAAAGGTTTGCTGCAGCCTAGTGGTTGAGGTTTGTATGAGAAAATTCGAAGCTTTTTATCCGATCTTCGTTTTAAATTCGTGAGCATGTCAGATAAAAATGAAATAGTAAAATTCGAAAAAAGTTTAAAGCTTTTGTATTTTTCTTTAAATTATTTTTTTATATATTTTAAATATATTGAGTATATGGAGCAAAATGTTGATGTAAAAACTTTTTTTTTTTTTTTTTTTTTACATTTTTTTGCTTCATCAAAAATATCTGTAGTATTTTCAGACATTTTCATAGACATTACAACCATTGCCAGCAGTATGTACTATAATAAGTATATACATTTATAAATGTCAGAGTTCCAAACTAAATATTTAATTCACAAATAATATTTGTGAATTAAATATTAGTTTAAAAGAAAATATATTTTCTTTTTAAACTATGTGTGTAGTTTTAAACTATGTGTGTAGTTTGAAAGCTAAACATTCAGTTTGAAAAGTAAATATTTAGCTCAAACTTAAACATTTAGTTTGGAACTATATATTAAATATTTAGTTTGAAACTCTGAGATTTGTAAATGTATGAATAACATGGTGAAAATATATAAAAAAAAAAACTAATGACTAAATAAACCCAGGTTTTGTTGTTATTTATTTTACTGTTTAACTTTACAAACGGCACCCTGTACAAAACAAACGTGATTTTTTGCTCATGACATTTGCCAGGTCTGTGTTTTCTCAGCGCGTGTGTCTGAGAAGTGCATGACGTCAACAGGTCAAATGGGCACAAGCTCGCAGGCCTCATGCTAAGCAGCTGAGGAATGCACAGGGATCAGCTGTTCCTCAGCCACATGACTCCCTTACTGCCCTCCTGAGGCTCATGTCTTCCAGCACATCTCCTGTGGGTGGAGCCATTTAATGGTTAAAAACAAGAAACTATGAGACGATTTACAAAGAAGTGTACAACTGTGGAGCCAACAGCTGGAGAGTAAGAAAATATTCTCTTTGGGATCGCTGGAGTGTCTGTCACTAGAGGCCTAATAACTTCCAATGGCTGCGAATACATAAAAACATGTCTCCCTTAATCTAAGTTATTTCACCATTTTTATTCTTTTTATGTAAAGCTGCAGTATGTAACTTCAATATATATATTAAAAAAAAATTAAAAAATTCCCTTCTCACCCTCCGTGGGTGGTCTCTTTCATCCTCTGAGCTCGGGTCCTCTACCAGAGGCCTGGGAGCTTGAGGGTCCTCCAGTATCTTGGCTGTGCCTAGAACTGCACATTTCTGGACTGAGATGTCTGATGTTGTTCCTGATATCTGTTGTAGCCACTGCTCCAGTTTGGGGGTGACTGCCCCGAGGTCCCCGATGACCACAGGCACCACTGTGGCCTTCACCTTCCAGGCCTTCTCCAGTTCCTCTCTGAGGCCCTGGTATTTCTCCAGTTTCTCCTTTTTCCTGATGTTGTGGTCACTTGGTATTGCTACATCCACCACAACGGCTTTCCTCTGTTCTTTATCCACCACCACAATGTCCGGTTGGTTCGCCATTACCATCTTGTCTCTCTGGATCTGGAAGTCCCACAGGATCTTAGCTCGGTCATTCTCCACCACCTTTGGGGGTGTTCCTGTGAAAAGATTGATCACCTCCACCTCCTTCCTGAGCTACTACTGTCATCTGAAGAAATGCTCCCGACCAAAACCAACCAATCAGAGTGAGGAGAAAGGTCTGAGAGCTGTCAATCAACCTCATGTACTTAGTTCTAATTGTGGTAATGGTAGAGAAAGAACTTACCACTCCACTGTCATCTTTGGCCATACTAACTAGCCAGACCATTCACTGCAGACTCTGCTAGCTGCAGCGTAGCAGAGGGAGACGAGGGGAGGAGCAGCGTCACACAGCAAATGACTAACAGCGCTAAGACCCACCTCCTCGCTCTGTTTTTTTCAAGAGAAGGTGTAGGGGCTTGATTATTTCACAGATTATTTGTCCCAGTCCATACTGTTGCAACATAGTGACAGTTTCAACAAATACATAAATATTTTTTGATTATAGTTACATACTGCAGCTTTAATGATAAATGAAGTGTTCATAAATAAAGTGTTTTGCATGGTGTTGCAAGTGAATTTTAATTATCACCCACTGGCCGTTTGCATGGCTTTGCATGGGATTAAATCAGGGTGGAGTGACCTTTAAACCAACTCCAGCTCATTTGCCTAGAAAGTTCAGTTCGTTTGTGGAGGGGTGAACACAGAATCGAACTCTGGTTATTTATTTACTTCATAAGATAACTTTTTATGAGGTAGAAATGCAAAGCTGATGTGCCGCATTATGAGGGGATTTATTAGGTTGTTCAGGAAGAACCAATGGACTTAAACATAAGCAGTTAATTGATTAGAAGAGGATATGCTTTGTGGCACGGTTCACTGTGAAAGATTTTTTACATTGGCCTTAGGGGACAAAAACAAGACAAGTGCTTTTAAGATAAAAAATTATCCCACCCCTAATGAGGCGAACAGCTACTTGATCAGAAAAATATGTATTTTTCTTGGTCTTGTTTGTTTTGCATGTTTTTTTCTGTAGCAGTTCTTTAACTAGTCCAGAAGACTCCAAAGCACTCATAAAAGCTTCCTCACACACAATACAAACCCAAAGAACTACAGTACCAGGAGTAGAAATCTTGCTCTCTAGAGCTTAGTGCTCACACACAGGCTTTTTTTTTCTTTTTTAAGCTCTGGTACAACTAATTTTGCATTTTGTTTAACTATGCTTGTTTACATTCAAATTTTAAGGTTCAAAGTTGCGTGTCGACATCACTGAGGCTGAAACAGAGAAACAAGCAGACTTCTTCAGGCCATGTCATGTCAGTGGCGAAGTCTTTGTGTTTGGGAAAAATATTAATGTTTCAAGAACTCTACAAATGTGTTTTGAAAAATGGCAGAAATTAAAAAAAAGCTGTTTTTATAAATCAGCTCCACATTAAAGTGATGAATGAAATACTTTTGGATTCATACTTATTACTATTTTTAATTGCACTGGCCAGTATACACTGTTATTACAACAACAGAGGAATAGTGGTGCCTTAAATGATTTTGATATTGATTTAACAAGGTGTTGGATTAGATTAAATTAGATTAAGCAGTATGACAAAGTTGATAGTACAGTTCTGCACAGAAACATTTCACAGAGATTTGTCCATGATGCACTTTTTTCCACCACATTCATAATGTACTCTAGCCAATCGAGATGTGGTGAGATTGTTTGAATTTTCTGACATGGTGCATTATCCACATTGAAAACTGGAAAATTTAAACTATTGGCGGGCTGTAAAAAGTAACTAAATTAAAAATGAAAAATATGTTTTCCTTTTTTTTCTTTTTGCTTTTACCTACCAATAATAAGACCTTTTTTAATGAAATCTTTATATATTTAAAAATCTAAACCATTAAAGGGGCTTCAGATTGTTGCTTTATTAAAAGGAAAATGAATGATTTCCATATTTTTGGGGTAATCAATTGTTTTCCATTTTGTTGCCCAAATGTTTACCATTAACAAGCCACAAACGGTCCCTGAGCCACACTTTGAACACATCTGATGTAAACCGGTAGATTCATGCTTTCATTTAATACTGTCTGAGCCCAGGAGAAGAACAACAGAGATTTAAAAAAGTACGGTGAACTAAAAATTCTCATAGACGTACATATTTTCCAACACGTATTTTCCATTTTTGCCTCACATCACAAAGTTACACAAGATGAAACGTAAGACTAATTTTAATGTAATGTCTGCACTTCTTTCACAACCTGCGTGCAGAAAGACACGCAGACGGTGAGAGGTAGATAGCAAACAGTTTCCCAAGCAGTTTTCAGATTTGATGATTACTTCAAACTGCGTGACATAATTGATTTGGCTTATGTAACACCAGTGTGGCTGGGAACAAAGAAACAACAGAGTTCAGTCACTCTGCCGGAAGGAAATGAATGTTTGTCCTACTTTAAGACTTGGGAAACTGGACAAAAAGGACAACGAGTGCCTGGTGTTTACTGGTATTTGCAACAAAGACAGCGGTAGAAAAAGATATTTACTCCTATACAGATTTCCTTCTGTATTTGCTCTGACCTTTTCTGCCCATCTACGGATGACGAAGCTTTTTTTTCTGTTATTATAAGGAATAACAGACTTTGTCTGTTATCCCTTATAATTTGGGCATCAGAGGGATTTCAGCATGCAAGAGAGTTGGGCAAAGCTGGGATGTTTGCTGCATCATGAGATTATGAATGTCATCATGAAAAATAGCTTCTTTTGGTTTAATATTGTTAAAAAGCTAATGAGATCTTGAGATGGAAACCGCACTGTCTGGAAAACGCTAATCACTGACAGACTGTAATGAGTGGATATCAGATGTTAGATGTGGAAATTTGTGCCAACAGATTGCCAATGCAGAACAAGTGTTCAGAAGCTCTGGGTGTATTTGTCCAACCTTTCTATTGCATCAACATTTGCATGACAGAGTTTTTCTTTTTTGTGACATTTCTGCCAGTGTCTCGTGATGTATGTATGTCAGGTCATGCAAATATGTGGATTTTCCTCCCACTTTCATTTTCTTCTTATACCCAATAATTTAGTTTGACTTCTGCCCAGAATGAAATAATCTTAGATCTCTGAGTGTAGGACCTTGTAGTACGCAAATGCAAAAGAGAGAGGTTTTAGTTTTGCATACCCAAACAGAGTCCTAAACTGATCAGAATTAAACTTAGTTTTACTTAAACAGAGCACATGTTCCTCTAGACTCATGTGCCTTTAAATAAAACTTTCCACAGACTCCTTTGTTTTGGGTTGTGTGTGTGGTGAGACTACTTTAGCCCAGCTTTGCTTACTCAGGATGCAGGCACAAAGCATGATTCATTTATTTTGCTCAAAACAGCAAAGACTTGTGCTGTTAGAGCCAAAATCCAATGACATACAGATGCAGGAGGTCTTAGAAGTTCCTTTTTTAGTGGGTGTTTATTTTGAAATGCAGTCCATACGGGTGATGGAAGAGTTAATTCCTTTTTCCAGTACAGCAAACAAAGGAACTGAAAAGTTAAAGGTTTGTCTTAACGGTTTGTTAGCTTAATGTTCTGCCAGCGTCATACCAGATTGATTGGTAATCCACTTCCTCTTCCAAATTAAAAAAAACAAAAAAACTTTTTTATAAATTCACAAAGCTGGTACAGCTGGAGGAGTTTGCCATTAGAGTAAAGGCGGCTTCTGTAAGTGTGGGCGAGATTTGGGGGGGCATTAGAAGTACAAGAGGCAAACTGTGGTCTAATTCAGTCCTGGGAAATCATGTTACTGCCCTACCTCCCCTTTGTGAAAATAGGAGGCGGGAGAGGGGGCTTAAGGGAGTGGGCAGAGGACAGATGGGGCGGGAGGGGCAAGCAGAGGGAGAAGGCTGAGGCAATGGGGGCGGAGAACAGAGACAGCTCTCCCTGTGGGACTCTGGTGGAAAGTAGGGCTGCGTGAGTTTGTCACTGTGGGCAAATGTGGAAAGAAAAAGAGACGGAAGACAAAAACCATCGACTGGACCAAAAAGACATGAAAAGGATTAACAGATGAGGAAGATCGACAAAGCAACACTTTCAACAAAGCTGAACTGAACCCAGGGAAGCAAGAAAGCAAAAGAAAAGCTACAGAGACTTGTCTGTACAAGAGGAAGGGGAGGGGGGATGACCGAGCAGGCTTTGACTTGTACCTCCAACAGTTGAGAGGAAACACTCAGTGGCGCCTCGCAGTCAGGAAAATGAAGTGATTTGAAGAAAGGTGTTAGAAAACAGCTGGACGCTGCTGGGAAAGATTGCATATGAGGCAGCAAACACAGAAAGGACGAAGAAAACTGGAATCATAGCGGCCGTGGTGGACAGCGGATAGAGTGAAGGAGAGGAGAAACAGAAGGAGACAGGGGCTAACGGGGAAGGAAGGTATGAGGGGACAGATCTTGAAGCCCCTCCTCTCTTTGATGATCACTGTCCTCCTGCTGGCAAGCCTGCTGACCACTTTCATCTGGTACACGCTAGAGAACAAGTAAGTTCCTCTTAGACATGAAACAGAACCACACTTTGGTTAGGACATTAATCATGTGCAATGAAGGAAAAGTCACACTGCTGGGGCTTAACAATAGGAGTCAAAGAGACTTTCAAGGCAGAGCAAGTAGAGGAAGTGATGCTTATGGAAAGAAAAGTAATGGTTCGCAGAATACACAACTCATCATTCAATGTCTGAATCCCAAAGATATCCAGGTTTTACGACAATATTAAACAGGAACAATGTTGTTAGGTTGATCATCAGAAATATTGCTAAACATTTTATTAGTATGTTTTTCTGCAACAAAGAAGCAAAAGAATCAGCAGTTATTTCATTTTAATTTAGAACAGCAAAAACCAAAGTCTAGCTGTGAAACATATAAAATTCACAAATACAAACTTATCTAAAATTAAAAGGTCATCATGTGGTTCAGACATACAAAACAGGAAGAGGAAGCCTTGAGAGCACAAGACAGTCATACCACAGAACGCAGGAAGTCTCCTGCTGAGACACGAATAGAAGTCAATGCTGCTTGCATAAATATTTGAAGATTGGTTAACTTGTAGTCTGCATGCAAAACCATTTCATACCTCAAACTTTTTTAACCTTAAGATCACAAACTTCAACATTGAAAGTGTATGTGCTTAACTTAAGTAAAGTAGTGTCGCAGATTTGTAGTCATAGTTGCAGAAGGTTAACTGTGAGATAGTTTTTTGGGGGTATTTTTATACTAGTTTGACATTTTTGCCCATACTTCAGTTTAGCTGGATTGGATGGACTTTGACTGGGCCATTTTAACAGATAAATATGCAATGATCTAAACTAGTAGGTGAATCTTACCCAGTCTTGCAGATAAATAATGACACTTTTACCTTTGTATTAAAAGTGTCATTTGGTAAATATTGATACCCGTCATAAACATTCATAAAGACTCCATGTTGACAGCAGGTTTTATATCATGTTTATGACATTGTCTTCAAATAAAGTGTCCCCAGTCATACTTATTATCACTTTTATTGCTAACACAGTAATATCACAAAAGATGTTTGTGATATTTTAAAGCGATACAAGTTTTATTTCATATCACCCACCCAAACCACTCCTACTCTGGTGTGATTGATTTGTTTTTATTGTGACGCTTGGCCATGTGGCAGCCAAGGTTAAACCAATAAAAAAGCTTCTAGACTCTCCCCTGCTTTTTACACATTTCTGTTTCTTACACAAGCCTTGCTATGACTTTCTTTTAACAATGATCTTCTTCTTGTCACGCTGGACAAAAGCCAGATTTGAGGAGTGTGCAACTAATAATTGCTGTGTCGACAAATTCCCCTTCGTGAGATGCAGGTCTCCTTCAAAGTCTACAAAGTTTCCTTCAACTCCTCCAGAGTCACCATGAGCCTCTGATTACTGATCCATTCTCTAACTAGTAAATGTAGGTGGGTGGCAGGTCTGGGTAGGTTTGCAGTTGCAACATATATTTTCACATCTCAGATGATTGATTAGACATTGCCCTGTGAGACAATTAGAAGTTTGGCATGTTGTCTTTAACCTAACTCTGCTTTTTATTTCCAAGGTTTTAGTAGTTAACTAACAAAATAACAAACTAAAACTACTATTAGTAGTAAAAACTAAAGTGAAACTAATATTCAAATGACTAATAAAAACTAGCAAACACACAATAAAAATTTATTAAAACTAACCTATTAGACAAAAAGTCACAACAAAATAAAACTAAAAACAAAGCTATTATGACCCTATTTTCTTCTTCTTCATAATTTCAACCTTTTAGAGAACAGCTGGATTTATACTGAGATTTTCTTACACACAAGTGGACTAGATTTACCAATGAGCAGATTATTAAGGGAATATCTTAAAAGGGGATTCTAGAAACACACACCAGTGTCAGATAGTGTGCTCTTTTATTTTACTACTTTGGATGGGCCTGCTACATGAAAACAATGAAAATGGTGATTGTAACGTAACAACATGTAAGAAGAAGCATGAAGACTTTTGGCAGTGAATGTTGAAAAGTTTAATCACAAAGATCTGAAGAAGAAGAAGACAAAAGACCAGATCACATGCAAGCTTTCCCTGCTTTCGGTTCCAGCTGAAGAAGCATCAAACAAATGTGAATTTGCATTGTCTTATTCAAATGTAGGTTTTTTTTTTCTTCTTCAGTAATGTGCAACCTAAGCGATTACTTCCTCAAAAGAAAACTGCTCCTCCAACATCAAAGTCTTCATGCAAAGACTGCAGGTGAGAACAAACTGAACAAACGTTTTTCTCTACGACTCGCCTTGTTTACACCATAATCACGTCTCGCCATGTTAAGAATACTGCATTTACAAATGTCATAGTGCATCTGGATGTGTTTATCCATTACAGAGAAAAAATAAACAAAGTGTTAGAGCAGTACTCAGAAGACTGGAAGAAACAAGATGAGTATTTCCAAAAGTTCAGGTAAGATTGGGTCAAATTAATTAAACTAAAATAACTTTTTTTTTTTATGTTGGTATCAATCTTTAAACAATTTGTGAAATTTGACCTTAAAAGACCAATATCCTGTGAAATTGACTTTTGAGCTTTATATCGTGCTCCTAAGCAATTGCTCTCCAAAATCACTGCATATTTTCACCAAGCTCCTCCAGACTAGTGGCAGCAGCAGTTAGCAAACAACTGCGCGTCTGCTGAGCTTATTATACTAACTAGATCTCAGTCCTAAGAACTGCTCTAAATGGCATAATGAAGACGTTCAATTGTGATGAAGTGTCAGAAAGAGCAGGAGCTTCTTAAAGAGACAGACGCCAATTTTGAGATGTCAAATTGCAAAGTCAAATTCTTTTAAGTTATGTTTGATTTATGCAGCATTTTTATAAAACTGAAAGTAACATACTTAATTGTGCAATAAAATGGCATTATGTGCTTGGAAAATACATAGTACTGCCCTTTTAAAGATGCAATGAGGATTAGATTTGCTTTTTATAAAAAGAGGAACATAAATCATAAACCAGTGAAATTGAAACACTTTATGAAAGAGGAACTAGAGTCCATCATCTAATTATAGCCTAACAACTTCCATTAAGAGTAATGAAGCAAATCATATACATCAAGTGCTTCTGACAGCTTTATCCAATACTTTAAAGAAATTAAAACATTTCATTATGGAAGAATGTACCAAATTTGAAGCCTCAGTAAAAGTTTCTGTCCAGGTATATTTTATGTTGCACTGTGAGTCATCAGACTACTTGTGGCTCCCCAGGTCGCAGCTGAGCACAAAGTGCCATGGTTTAGAGAAGGCTACAATTACCCAGGCAAACACTCCAGTGGGAACAAAGCTTGTTTATGATGGAGAGAAGAAGAGAACCCTTCAGGTGAACCCGGAGATTTTCAGCACCTTTTTTAAAGTAGGTCATTTTCTATTTCCTTTTGATACCAGATAATTGTCCCACCTTTCGATCCGCATCTGAATGTTGTACTTGAGCTTTTTAAGATGCTTTGTCAGTCATTTCAGATAGTGAAACTCATATTACGTAGATTAATTGCATTTAGAGGGAAATATTTCAGTACATATGTAATCTGGGTCAGGGCACCAGATGTAATCCTTCTGTGTTCGTCTCAGGTCCAGTAGGTTGACTTCATGACAGACACATTAAAGATTGACATAGATTTCACTTCATTTATACTTTAGATTTAGATTCCTGTAAACCTCCTAAAATTCAACAGGATCAAATGGAAACCATATGTGTTTAAAGTTGTCTGTTTCTGCTCCAGGGGCATCCTTTCCCAAATAAAACATGGCATACGTGTGCTGTTGTTGGGAATGGTGGGATCCTGGTAAACAGTAGCTGTGGCAAAATGATTGATTCAGCCGAGTTTGTTATCAGGTGAGAACATTTTCCAGGTTTTTCCACATTTTGAAACTCCATCCAACAGTAGCTGTCCTCATGTTACTTTGTCAGGTGCAATCTACCTCCTTTGTCAGATGGCTACGAGAAACATGTTGGCATCAAGACAGACCTGGTGACAGCAAATCCAAGCATCCTCTTGGAAAAGTGAGTACCCTTCCCATTTTAACCCTTTCATGCATAGTGGTCACTAGAGTGGACAGCTATCTGAAAGCCATTTTCTTGTGCTTCTTGTGGATTTTTATGTTATAAATGCACACAGACCACTGAAGTGGACACTAATGCATCATAAAATAGACTATCAACTATTGGCCATCAGCTGCAAATGCAAGAAATTATTTTTGTTGAATACAATATGGCCGACAGACAAAAAAGCATGCCAACCGACCCGGTCCCTCCTTCTACTGTAGACGATTCTTGTAGGTAAAAAAAATATTGTGACATCAGATAACCCCTAAAGAACAATACTACTGACATATTTTTCAAATAACAACTTTGTATTTGGAGAAAATTACAATTGATCACCTAAAAAAAAAAGAATTTTTTTCCCTACCTTTTTTTTATGCCTTAAGAAAATAAAAAAAAAATTGGAAAAAACATCCTGACACAAAGGATCATAATTCATGTATGAAAGGGTTAAGGTCATTTTTGGATTTAAAAATTACTGTCTTCTGTTTCTAGCCTTCTGTTATACTAGCGTTGGCAAAGTAGTTTGAACATCAACTCAAGTCATTCCCTGAGTGAATGCGAAACAGTGTGTTAACATCATATCCTGGAAATGTCTGTAAATTTCAGCAAAATCTCAAGCATTGGTTACCACATACGAATGCGTACATAAATATCAGACTTTAGGTTGTAATTTATTTATTACATAGGGTCTGGAGATAATGCAAATAGGGCTTTAAATATTCTAACTTTAGTCTTTTTTTCACTGGTCACCTTGTTTCTAGGTTTGGGGCTCTAATGGGACGTCGACGTAAGTTTGTGGAAAGTATGACAAGCTATGGCAACTCCTTGCTGCTTCTTCCCGCCTTCTCCTATGGCCGCAACACTCCTGTTTCTCTGCGAGCTTTTTACACACTTGAGGACTTTGAAAGCCCCGTTCAACCTATCTTCTTCAACCCGGGGTACCTCCATAACCTGGCCCTCTTTTGGCGCTCTCAGGGCCTGAGAACGATACGGCTCAGCACCGGTATCATAATGACAAGCCTAGCTCTGGAACTCTGTGACAACGTACAGCTGTATGGATTCTGGCCCTTCGATTTTCACCCATACAGCTTTCAAACTCTGACTAACCACTATTATGATGACAGAAAAACCAAAACAAAGTTCCACGCCATGCCTGATGAGTTTAGCCACTTGTTGCGGTTGCACAGTCAGGGTATTCTCAAATTACACCTTGGAGACTGCAAAGCAGAGCCAAACTAGATTCCTCAGGCAAAGAGCCAAGTGCCTTCTCAGTTGCCTCAGGTGAACCCAACTGTCAAGACTTTCTTTTAATTACAAGACTGTATGGACTAGACTGACGAACTCCACAGACCAGGACCTATCTGCAACCACAAAACTTGTACTGAACTGAACAAGTTCAGTACAAGTACACAAAACAGTACTTGTACTGAGATCAAAATGCAACAAAAAGAAAACAATAACAAGTATGGATTTCATCTTCTTTTACAACTTTATTTATGTTTTGTTCAGGTTGGTGTCTGGAAGAGAGTATGTAACGTGTGCCTTTGTGAGGCCATCATTGTTTAGTGCCTTATGTTACATTGTTAGTGATGGGTTTTGAGTCAGGGTTACTGTGTTTTAATGGAAACTAAATACCTCCTTTAGAAGAATATTGTTACTAAAAACACCAGCAAACTGAATGTAATAGGTTTTTAAATACATTTAACCACTTTGAAAAGGTAATTTGTTTTAAATAAACAGCATGAATGTGTTGGTATTGAACACTTTTTTCACTATGGCAGACTTAAGATGAAGGATTATGCCTGTCCAGCCTTAAACATAAATATCATAATAGATAAAAAAAAATTAAAAATAAAAATACAAATTGCACAATTCTTTATAGAAATTATAACTCACCTTAGGTGCTTTGGATACACTTCGAGTCTCTTTTGTTCAGAGTTACAAGTCTAGAAAAAAATATTATACTGCCACTTTGAGGCAGGAAAATGTTGCTGCAAAGGATGAGTGAAAGAAGAATGAGTGGTTTTGAATTGTTCTTTATCTGTTTTTCGGCACCATTTCCCTATGTTGCAGTTCAGCTGCTGTAATTTCTGATTGTTCAATAAAATCAAAAACTGGATTAACTGCCTTGTTTGTTCATTGAATGTTGCACCATTCATACCAGTCATCAAACAGAACAAAATATTTCATAAAATATTTTTAAAAACTCTGGCTCCTACAGCAGTAATTATGTAAAATGTCATTAATTGTCCAATGCCAAAGATAAATGTGGGCAGACTTCTGGCAACAGACTCAAATGCACTTCTATCATTACCCTAAAATTAAACCAGACGTTACATGTTTTTGATCAAACAAGTAACAATTACAGAGCAAAGACACAGCTGACTGGAAGTTTACAAATCACTGTGGTTTATTAGTTATCAAATATAAAAAAAATCATTTCAAACATTTCCTGGCGTAGTTTTATTTTTCTACTATCATAGTTGTTCAACTTCATTATTTTAACCAAATAATACAGTATACATATACAGAATTCAGAATTCAATTAAATATGTTTTCCCTGTGATATTTGTAACACATTTCAACAGTGGTCTGTAACTAATAAGTTGCCATCAGTTCGAACTCGATTATTAAAATTACTTTTTAGTTTTAATTTTAATATATTTTGGTCCTGTTTTTTTTTTTTTTTTTTTTTTTTTACAACTGCACACCATTGGTTCTGTTACTGCCAGTTTTATAATGTCGAAAATTTGTGTTGGTTTTAGTTGTTCAGTTTGTTACTTTTCTTTTAAAATCGGTTAAGAACTACGCGATTTCACTGACAAGATCTGCTTACAAGAAAATTAAAACCGAAATATTTTTTATTTTGGGCTGTTGCAAAGGATCGTTTAATTTCTGTCATTTTTGTCTTGTTGCCGCTCTATCGATTGGTTGCGAATAGGTAGACTCTGATTGGTTGCAATACGGCGGAAAGACGTCAAATTTCCTGGTTGTGATTGGCTGTTTTTCATCGAATTGAACGTAGGATTTGCAATGCCTGTCTGTGATTGGCTGGTGGTGTGGTTCATTTACATACAGCTGACGTTGCGCAAGCGCAGACAGAACCGAAGTGAGCGACCAGAAAGATAGATTCGAGCGGGATATCAGACAGTTTGTCAGTCAGAACACCACTGAGCGAGTGTGTGTGAGATTTAAATCCACACAACTATAAATTGTTGATTTTACAGATTGATCCCGCCATAAGAGAGGGTACTAAGCAGGACAAGGAGGTATGAAACGACCGCTTTTACGGTGTTTGGCTTCCCTCCTTTTGGGTATCATCCTGACTACTTTTATCCACATTATACTTCACAATAAGTAAGTTTATCTTTATTTATTAAGTAGTGCGGACATACTTTGTTGATTTATTATTATTATTATTATTATTATTATTATTATTATTATTATTATTATTTTTAGCTTTTATTAGGTGTAACGGTAGGTTTTCCTACACAGTCTTGCTACTGGAATATGAGGAGGAGCAGTCAGATAACATTTTTTTTAAAGTAGGCTAATCTGTTATATTTTGTGTCCATTGCCACACAGGCGCCATTGCTGTGCATTTAGACAGGAATATCAGTTGCCAACAGTACAAAAGCTAGATAAGTATCACATTTAACAGGTTAGGAAAAGGTTTTATTAAAAAGAAAATCAATAAAGTGGGAAACAGGTCAGCGCTTGGGCTTTCGGAGCTGTTGTCTGTCGTTACTATAGCAACGGGCCTGCGTTTGTAGAAGGAATCCGATTTTCTCTCCGTCATTTCCCCTTTGTTGTGGTGCACCGCAGCCGTTGTAATTTCTAAAAGTTTAATAAACGACAAAAACTGGACCAATGTCAAGGTTTCAATGGGCTCTTTGCACCTAAGGCGTTGACGTCACATCTCCAGGAGCTAATGCGGCTCACTTTTT
>NW_015113392.1:266939-277920 GCF_001443285.1 Poecilia latipinna
AAAAAGTGAGCCGCATTAGCTCCTGGAGATGTGACGTCAACGCCTTAGGTGCAAAGAGCCCATTAGGAAATATGTGAAGAAATTTAAACGGGGCCTGCCAAAGTGTGCCCGTCGGTTGGAGCCCATGCGTTTTGATGCTATAAATTAGCATCAGTGCTACAGTATGCTGCAGTTTGGGGGATTTATTTTACTATCATAATAATTATTAATATTTGATTATTAGTAGTAACCAGTCTGCTCCCCATATGTGGAACTCAGTCTTGCCAGACATTTATAATATTGACTCTGTCTTCTTTTAGAACACACTTGTTTAAGACATCCTACTTTCTCTAATTTTATTGCATTGAGTATTGAGTATTGCACCCAGTTGTAAGGTATGTGTAGGAAAACTATCACCAAACTTTGGAAAAATAAAATATATGAAAAATAAAAGGCCTATATGAGAAGTAAAGGAATTGCTACCTACCTATCTACTCTTCTTTTAAAAACCTTCTTTTTCTGGTTTCACAGCAAGAAGCAGTCTTTTAGCTCTTGTCAAGTTGACAGGTGAGTTTAAGCTGCACCATTCCTGACTTTTGCCTTTAATTTGGTGTCGTTCTTTGTTTTTGCCCCAACAAATTAAGTCATTCATGGCATACAGTACAGACCAAAAGTTTGGACACACCTTTTCATTCAAAGAGTTTCTGTCATGATCCGTGTTTCTGTATAGTTATTTTGAGATTTTTTGTGTTTAGTCCTGTTTCCCTGAGTCTCTGTGTTGTCCTGTCAGCCCTTGATTGTTCCTAGGTGTGTCTCGTTCCCTTGATTACCTCCCTGTGTATTTAAGTCCACCTGGTTAGCCTTAGCTCCCACTTTCAGTCACAAAGTTGTCAGCTGCTACCGGTTATTAGCTGTGTGCTATTGTTCCTGCCATGCTGCCTGACTGGACTGTTTAGAGAAACATTCATCATCATCACCATAACCTGGGTCTCAGCGTTTATCCTCACCACCTCACAATCACCGCTTTATAACAGTTTCACGTTCAAAGTTTTCCCAATTTTTCGGACTGACTGACCTTCATTTCTTAAAGTAATGATGGCCACTCGTTTTTCTTTACTTAGCTGCTTTTGTCTTGCTATAATACAAATTCTAACACTCTATTCAGTAGGACTGTCAGCTCTGTGTCCACCTGACTTCTGCACAAAAACTGATGGTCCCAACCCCATTTATAAGGCAAGAAATCCCACTTATTAACCTGACAGGGTTAACCTGACCGTTTCAAGACTACCTCTTGAAACTCATCAAGAGAATGCAGAGTGTGTGCAAATCAGTAATCACAGCAAAAGGTTGCTACTTTGAATAAACTAGAATATAAGGCGTATTTTCAGTTGTTTTACACTTTTTTGTTCAGTACATATTTTCACATGTGTTAATTCATAGTTTTGATGCCTTCAGTGTGAATCTACAATGTCAATAGTCATGAAAATAAAGGAAACTCATTGAATGAGTAGGTGTGTCCAAACTTTTGGTCTGTACTATATTCCTAGACATTACTGAGTATCTGCATGTGTTGATGTGCAACAGGCAGAAAATGAATGAAATTCTTGAGAAGTACTCACAACCGTGGGTTAAAAACGAAGAACAGTACAAAGAAATCAGGTAAATTTATTATTAAAAGCCTCAAACTAGAACATGAAACATTTAGCCTAATGTTTGCTATGTAGACATGTCTTATACTCAGAGGTGGCATTTGTGAAAGTCTTTTGTTATTTTTACTACAGCTTTATCAACTTAATTACTGATAATATTAAACCTGTAGGCCATTTAAAAAAATGCTAATTTAATCACTATCACTTATTAAGTTTCAAGTTCAAATTAAAAAGGCACAGAGATAAAAAGCTTGCAGTAGGCAGCTATATTGCATATTGAAACATTGAAAATAACAGTGAAAATACATCAAGGAAAAATTTAAACATCTGGTCACCCTCGGAGTTTACCAATAAATTGGATCCAATTTCCTTAATTATAGGAGATCGGTGATCGACCAATCATGTGAAGCTGATCTTATCCACCAATCTTATCTACCTAAAAATCCACTACTGTCTTCTGTTAGTTGGCGGCAACTAACAGAAAACAGTAGTCCAATCTGGGTATCAATCTGGGTATCTGGGTATCAAGATTAGACCTGGGTATCAATCTTGATACCCAGGTCCATAGCTATACTTTTATGAGCAAGACAGAGGAGTTTAGATTTGGTACAGATATTATGATGTATTTTTGGCTCAGCTGGGTTTACCAAGTTGTCTTTGGATTGTGTATCACTGTGTCACACTTGCCCAAAAGTAGCGTTTACTGAATTCATACAATATGTTTTTAACAAAATTAACATCTTTTCTAATTGAACAATGTATAAATAAAAAATATGACAGTTAGTTGACCCTTTTGTGCAATGGCAAACATTTACAATGCCAACTTCTGAGAGGGTGCTTTTGAGATGCTTTACCAAGGTCGAAAAAGGCCCATTGTAAAGAGTTACATTTTTGATTCTGTTAGACCAGTGGTTCTTAACCTTTTTTGAGGTACCAAACCCCCAGTTTCATATGCGCATTCACCGAACCCCTCCCCCCCCCACAGACACAGAAAATAATTTGTGGTATTCTGATTTATTAATGTAATTATACTGGTTGTATTATCTCCCCCACGCCACTAGAGGCAGTACCAACCCCGAAAAGATGTGACTAAGGAGCAGTTTTAGACTGTAGAATTTGGTAAAAACTGTGAGCTTTACTGAAGTAATTAAAGACACAAGTTCAAATCCATGCTGAGAGTGGAGCTCCTTCAATCAGTGCTCCTTCGCAGCACTGATTGGCTAAGCAATGTAACATGATCCTCTGCAGCAAGTGATGGCAAAGCGGGGCGTCATCACGACTTTACACAAGTGTGTCTTTACCTCTGCGGCAGAGGCTCCGCCGAACCCCTGAGACCGACTCACCGAACCCCTGGGGTTCGATCGAACCCAGGTTAAGAACCACTGTGTTAGACGCTAAGGCCCATTTCTCAGAAAACAGAAACTTATCAGGCCACAGAGACATGGTGTGATTTCAGGGAGTGTCTTCAGGCCATATAATCAGCTAGCCTCCTCCTTCTCCTCAGACACTGCACAGACTTTTTTAGAAACTCTTCTCGAATGTAATGGTAAAAGTGTCTCCTTTCAGCGCTGAAAGTGAATAAAATCATTAAGTATAGTCTTAATGATTTTGTTGGCTGATTTTATGCTCCATGTGTCATTACGCATTTTGATTCATCGGGTAGAATTTTCCATCCTCAACAAGTGGTAGCAGAGGACGGGTTTGTGTTGACACATGAGCAGAAACTGGATTGGCCGTTCAGGCGCAGACTTTCGGATACAGTACTCTTGTGTATTGCCCACACAAATGGTAAGGAAACTTTTTCCTTAAAATACACCTTTGTACTGTTTCCCTGGTCTGTCTAAATTTCAGTTATCAGCCGTGGTTCATACTGTTTCACTGATCTGTCTAAATTTCAGTTATCAGCCGTGGTTCATACTGTTTCACTGATCTGTCTAAATTTCAGTTATCAGCCATTGTTCATAGGAGTAGTTTTAGGTGTGAAGGAATAAAGTAGTTTTAAGTGCGAAGGAATAAAGTAGTTTTCGGTGTAAAGGACGATCAGCTCGGTCTGGGTCCAGCAGTGGGAGTTGGCCACGCCCCCCTTCTGTCGGATGCGGGGAAGGTACAGGATAGATTTTCTTCCATTTTTCCTCGAGGAGAACTGCCCTCGAAAAAGAACACGTTGGCCAATCTGAGATACTGAAGAAACGCAAAGGGGTGACAGTGTCCACCATAGGACAAGAAAATAAAAGATAAAAGGTTGGTCTTCGATCTGAGTTACAGAAGAAAGGAAGTCCCTTGACTGTGGCCGCATTGGAATTTAGTTATTGGATCCATTTGTGTGCATGAGAGAGAAACACGGGGCTGAGTCTCTGTGTGGGTATCTGAGAGCTACGTGTGCGTGTGTGTGTATGTGTAAAAAAAAAAAAAAGTATCATCTTGTTCAAAAATGTGGATGACACAACTATATACAGAAGAGGTTCAAAGGCTAATAGCATGGTAAACCAATGGTGAAGGGAGAATTCCCTTACCTTGAATACCAAGAAGACAAAGGAAATAATCCTCAACTTCAGAGCAAAGAGGACAATTGATCCAGGGCTTAGCATAGATGGTGAGCAATCAATCAATCAATCAATCAAATTTTATTTGTATAGCACATTTCAGCAGCAAGGCATTTCAAAGTGCTTTACATAATTAAAAAAAATAAAACAGCATGTGACATTAAAACAGCATGTGACATTAGCAAGCAGAAAGGGTCAGCAGTTTCAAATTTCTGGGAGTCTACATCTCAAAGGATTTCACCTGGAGCTTTAACACCAAATAACTCTTTAAAAAAAGGCCCAGCAAAGACTCATTTTTTCTGAGAACCCTCGGGCGGTGTCGTCTGTCCAAGAAGCTGATGACCAGATTCTGTCACTGACTTACTGCTGTACAATGTAGGTACTCCAACTGTACAGCAGCAGACAAAGGCACCGCTCTACTCCAGTTCTCCTGGAACATTAAGTTGTTTCTCCACCATTAGTATATTTAGAAGCACGAACATTAGGTTGATTGGCAGCGCTAAGAGAACAAAAAGTCAAAAACACCCAGTCAGGAGGAGGGTCTTAGCATTGTCAATCAACCTCATGTTCATGCTTCTAAATATGCTAATGGTGGAGAAGCAACATGAAGTTCCATGGATACTGGGGTAGAGCAGCGCTTACATGAGAACGATTGACAGCGCTATGACCCTCTTCCCACTCTGATTGGTTGTCGGACAGAGCAGAATATTTGTTCAGATGACAGCAGGTTCACAGGGAGAAGGCAGAGGAGCTAATTCTTTACACAGATTTGTCTTATATTTTCAGGACATAGTGATAATTTTAATTAAATAAAAAATAATGTAAATAAACGTTACATACTGCAGCTTTACGTCTAGGGCAGGAGACAGTCATGCTGAAGATCCTATGGGAATATTATATATTACAAACTGAACTGACGCCATACAAATTCATTGACTTTTAAAGTTATACATTTACATGTTTTTCCTTTTAAATATTTATTTTTATTTGACTAAACTTTTATTTTATTTTTTTTAGCAATTTTTCACTTTTTAATTGGTAATTTTATTACTCAAGACAATAAATTTTAATGTCAACATACAATGACAATAAAGTTCTCTGTCTGTCTGACTATGGTCTGCCTATCTATATAGCCAGATATCTGGCTAGATACTGGGCTCAGCCTTAAGTGCAATTTTTCATTTTTGGTTTGTATATGTTTAATTTAATTTGTGTGTTTTTTTTTATTCCTATTGATTTTTAAACAACATTTCTGTATGGTAAATAGTCTGTCTTTTTCAGTTTTCAATACACAGTTTTCAATTATGTAGATTTTTGGAAAGGTGGTCTGACTCAGTTTCACAAATCCAATATTCCTATTTCTGATAACTGCACAGTAATTTGTTATTCTATTCTATTCTGTCCTGGAGCCGTGTACATGTTTATATATGTGTGTGTGTGTGTGTCCTAAAGTAGACAAGGAAATATCAAAATACATTCAACACGTAAGTTTTCTTTAAACTTTAACAACGCCAGAAAATTTGGGTGATTTACAACCATTCAAGTATAGGTTTTATACATGAGAATCAAAGATATTTGCACTGTAATTAGAATAAAACAGTGGAAGATCCTGATATATCAGATACTAAAAAAGAAATGCATTGTGATCATAATGAGGGGGATGAATATGTTCGGACCACAATTTTTTGATAAAATTTACTTCAGATACTGCTAGTAAAATAGAAAAGACAATGTCTCACCAAAGCTTACACATGGTGCCTGAATAGTTAATTATATTTAAGTGCTAAAAATTATATCAGCCTCAATAAATATGTTGGAATAGCTATTATCAGTCTAAAATTTTTCAACATCTGAAATTGAAAGTGAAGCATAAGCTGGACATTTAACTACAGGAAGGATAGAAAAATAGAAGTAAGATATGTTTGTCTTACTGACTGGAAAACGAATGTTAATCAATTCCTAGTTCATTTGTGGGCTTCTGCTAGTTATTTAGCAACTATTTTAAATTTTATTGCATCATAACTTGAAAGGTTTTCCTATTCTGGAAAATCATCAAAACATACAACAGATTTTCGTAATATTAACAAAATATTTAAATAATAATAAAAAAGACACAATACTTTTAACTGCATGAAGGAAAAACTTGAAGGAATTCAGGTCAGAGCAACAGACTTTACTTTGCATTTTACTCATTTTTCCATGTTGGAAGATTCTGTAAAAACGCAACTCAAACTCAGTTTCTGCTTTCAAGTCTAAGTGACAATTTTACCAAATATTTTTTTCTGTTTATCAGTGACTGGGATCTTTTCAGCATACACCCTCAGCACCACCATGCACAGAACAAAATCACTGATTCGTGTAAAAAAAGCAGGTGAGCGTAAACTGCTTCCTCTTCCATGTCATCAAAAGTCAACCCAAAATTATATTGTACTTTGTATCTGGATGTACTTTTTTGTCTCAGGGAGAAAAACAATAAACTAACAGAAGTTTGTTCTCAAGTCTGGAAAAATGATATTCAAATAATCAAGTAAGTGTCTTGTCAAAGATGTTAAAGAATTTTTTTGATTGATTTTTAGAAAATACATTACAATAAAACAGCTGTCCTTATGTGATGCCTTGCAGCATTATTTTATTTTTTATTATTTAGATTACAACCACAGGCTTCAATGTATTACATTCAGGTTAAACTGACTGAGACCACATTCCAAAATCAGATGTTAAATGTGAAAGGATTCCTCAAGATAGATGAAGCAAATATACAATAGAAAGTGTGTCTGTAGAAAAAGACTGGACCTAAAGTTAGAGCTATGTGTTGGGGAATACCAATGTTCACAGTTCCTTGTTCTCCAGATGGATTTAAATAAATCCCCCTGTATTCAGATCGATCTGTCAGTTTTCTCTACAACATTTTCACATAGGCCTTCTTTAAACTGCATCTGCCTCTCCCTAACAACCCAGCAACACTGGCTTTCTGGGAACACAAGAACAGTATTCAAAAATTTGTGCATACATTATCTTATCTTCTGCACAGAACCCTTTCCGTTCTCTGCAGCAGGGTTCTGCAACTCCAGTCCTCATGGGTCAGTGTCCTGCGACGTTTGGATGCCTAAATCAAAACTGAATGTCAAGAAGTTTCAGAAAGTCCTGGTTCATTTGAACCATTCATTTGATTCAGATGTAACAGTGCCATTTATTCATCTTCATTTCTGCTACTGTCTCTTGATGCACTGAAAAAAATGACACTGCTTTGAAACCCAGCTTCTACTAGAGTCATTTAGCCGACAAACCAACCAATGATGAAGCTGTGTTAAGTAATTTACCATCTTTATTTTACAGTTCTTTAAAAATGTATCTTTTTTTGTACCACAGCAACAAGAAAGATCAGAAAAACAACCCCCAGCCTTGTCAAGACTGCAGGTGAGTTCAAGCTGCTCCATTTCTTTAATTTGGTGACAAAAATGCTTACAGACATTACTGAGTATATGTATTGATGTGTAACAGGGAGAAAATAGAAGAAATGCTTACGAATTACTCAAAACCGTGGGTTAAAAATGAAGACAAGCATGAAGAAATCAGGTAAATTTAGCATTAAAAGCTTCAAATTAGAAAATGAAAGGATGAAACCCAACACGCATCTCGTCCTTTGTGTTGGGTTTCAGCCCAGATGGTGGAGACTTGCGCTATTGTTCGTCACTCTCCGTGTGGAGTATGTTTTTGACAAAATGAACATCCACCTAAAACAAACAATGCACAAATTACAAAAAAAAAAAAGAAGAGGAAATTAGATTTCTTTTTTGTACAATGAAAATGTCTATATAGAGCTAAATGCTGAGGATGTTATGATCTTGTGATTTCCGAGGACTTGGCTCAGCCTTAAGTGCAGTGGCCTGGAGAACGCCATCATAACCCAGAAAAACACTCCACTGGGATCAAAGATTGTCTACGATGCTGAGAGGAGGCATAATGTCAAAGTGAACTCACTTATGTTTGCCACATTTGTCAAAGTAAGTTGTGTTTTACTTAGAATTACTTTATTATTACATCAACGTTTAAGAATTTGATTTTACTTTTTTTAATCAGAAAAGTTTGTGCTACAGTTTTACTCAGCATTAACCATTGTTAAACTGTTGTACAAGCTTTATATAAAAATGTTCATAAAACTTCCTAATTAAGGAGTTGCAAGCTGGTTGGTTCCTCTTCAGACTTTTATTAGGAGAATCAAGGGAGGCGGTACATGCTCATGTTTGGTATGTGTGCATGCCGGAGTGGGAACAGATAAGTTGGCCTGTTCATTATCTGCTGCATGTCATGTATGTCCTAGTAGGCTTTTCAAACCACTGAGCCACACCTATTTTTTATATATTTCTTAGAAAACTATTTATGCACATCTACAGGCGTCCGTTGAGGCATCCTCAACACAACATGGCTACTGTATGTGATGTTCACATGAATCATGACCACAAGTACTTCCAGTTTGCTGCTCCATGAGACAGCAAGGAAATGCAGAAAGACTTAAAGTGAAAGAAGGTAGAATCTTTAAATGTAATGTAATCAGTTTAATAAGGCATTTCTTCGTAAATGCTTTGATTATTTGTATTTTAGCATTAACTTTACTTTTATATCATGTCCCTGAGTCAACCTGGTTAAATGAAGGACTCAAACAAAAGGGCTGTGTGTGTGCGTGTGCATGTACAGACCCTTATAAAGTCAGAGGACTCCTTCCACTATATTCAGTCATTTATAAGATGATAGAACTACAACGAACACCGAAAACCAGCCCCCAATGAGCTAAGGTGAATGTTCTAGGATAGATTCTAAGTAGTTTATTTTATAATGTTGGATTTCCTGTTGCTAATGATTGCAGAAGCATCCGGTCTTTAATAAAACGTTGCATTCATGTGCTGTTGTTGGGAACGGAGGAATCCTGGCAAACAGCAAGTGTGGAAAAAAGATTGATTCAGCTGAATTTGTGATCAGGTAAGAACATCGTCAAGTGTATGACATATATTTTAAAATAAAATAAAAGCAAGTCAAACTAAACTGTCTATGTTACTTCATCAGGTGTAACCTGGCTCCTTTGTTAAACGGATATGAGGAACATGTTGGGGTGAAAACAGATATTGTGACTGCAAATCCAAGCATTTTAACTTATAGGTGAGCAAACAATTTAAATTTGAAGTTACATTTCTTTCAAGCTTTGTATCTCACTGTTGTTTATTATTGCAGGTACGGCTCGCTTTTAGGCAGTCGACGCCGGTTTGTGGAGAGCCTTTGCCAATATGGTGACGCCATGCTGCTGCTTCCTGCATTCTCCTACGTCGTAAACACAGCATTGTCTTTCCGGGCTCTGTACACCATTGAGGACTTTGAAATGCCCATCCAGTCTGTTTTCATGAACCCAGATTACATTGACAGACTGGCTGCTTTTTGGCGCTCTCACGGATTGTTGGAAAACCGTCTCAGCACGGGTCTGATGATGGTCAGTCTGGTGCTGGAGCTGTGTGACAACGTGGATCTGTATGGATTCTGGCCCTTCGGTCTCCACCCACACACCTTCAAAGACCTGACTCACCATTATTATGACAACAATGAAGCTAAGAAATCTGTACATGTTATGTCGGAAGAGTTCCAATTTTTGTTGCAGTTGCACAACCAGGGTGTCCTGAAGCTACACCTGGGGGAGTGCGAACCAGAGGAATAGATTAGTTAGACAACTCTCATGTAAATGTTTACAAAATATTTGTTACAGAATATTAATTGGATCCTCGTCACTCCATGTCCTTGTTGCTTTATAAATCATGGCGTGATGAGTGTGTTCACCCTTGAACATGATTTCCTGCACAGTAGTAGACTGAAGACCGTCTCTGACCTTAAAAGTATCAGAAAGGTGAGAGGAAGCAGGCAGAAGCAACAGCAGGGAATTAAATGTAAAACAATACAGGTAGCTGTCAAAAAGACAGAGAACTCAAGTCTCTGCACAAACAGTCTTTTATGTTGACTGTGGCACGTAACCACCTAAAACTATTTAGCCGTTTGCAACGGTGCATGTCAGCATAGACACAGCTTGCTAACACACCAGCAGCAATGGAAAGCTCAACTCATTTATTGTTTTCACACCTAGAACTGACAGAGCGTGTATCTTTTTTTATTTATAACATCCATTCACCTTATTTCTTTGTCCCATTATACTAAACATAGTGTGAATAATATTTGCAACAGAAAAAAAAACTTTTTGAAACATGAATGTTTACTTTTTAAATTGGGGTAAAGAACTGCGATTAACAAAAACACAGGTAAAAAAAAAACATTTTCTATCTTTTTAAATGATTAATTATTGGGAGCTAATTAGTGGCCTAAGTTAGTTTTTGTAAGTGGAGAATGGCGTTGGAGAGGTAATTTATTTGTTCGAGTTGTGTGCTTTACGACATTGTCACATATGTATGCTTTGCATTTAATCTGTACTATTAATGTTTTAAACTTTTTTGCAACTGTACCAACTGCTTTGACCAAACATAAATCCAGAGAAAATGGCAAATTTAGAAAAAATAAATTGGTTAATTAAGGTCTTCCTCCTATGATCTTGATATCCCACTGACAGGGACCGGAGATCCTGGTCCCTGGGCACCGCCTGCAGCTGCCGCCGGCCCCTGCGCCGAGGCACATCACTCTTTAAGAATGTGATTTCTGGTGGACCTTTTTTCTTTTATATGATTTTTCTGTCATTATATGTGTTTTTTTTTTTTTTTTTTTTTTTTTTCCAAAAAATTTTTGGTTTTTTTTTTCCCTTTTTTTTAAATTTTTTTTTTATAA
>NW_015113392.1:280975-285872 GCF_001443285.1 Poecilia latipinna
GTCCTCTTTAAAAAGTTGTTTTTTTGTGGACCTTTTTTTTTTTTTTTGATTTTTTTTTTATTTTTTTTTTTTTTTTTTTTTTTTTTTTTTTTTTTACCCAAAGCATTTGGTGTTACTATTACACTTGGTATTAACATGTAGTTGTACAATTATGATCTTTCAACATTTTTACAAATTATTAGACTTTTCAACAATTAATTAATCTTTGCTGTCTCTGGGTTCATTTTCCGGTATTTGTTTTACAGCACATTTAAAAGTGTACACAGGAGTACATTCCATAGCTACAAATAACTTATCATGAGAATTTATAAAATCATAAATTATCACTTGAACATACTTTAATTCCTCTAAAATCTTCTTTTAACAAACTGAACAAGAAGTTTTACCAACCAGTCTTTCAAGAAATACAATAAAAATAATTTTTGTTTGGACTAAATCAGTCAGGGCTTACGCAGTTTTCGTGATTTAATTTTGGAACATTAAAACAGTAAAACAGATCACATCTACTGTTGGATGTGGAGAGAAGCAGCTTCAAACCTGGTTGCTTTTTTGGGTATTTAAAAGAGATTCTGACTTTTTGCTGGTCTATTAGAGTTTACCAATATATTTATGTAGTTATTGTAATATGTCTATCATTAAATGTACAAAATATAGATTTTTTTTTACCATATCACACACCTCTGCTTCTGTTTATAATAAACTTGATAGTGAAATCAAACATTTACTTTAAACCTAAACTTATCTGTAGGTCTGGTGGTAAAATGACTTTTGGCCAAACCTGTTCTATTAAATAAAAAAACATAGCAGATAACCCAAAGCTTCTCCTTCAAGATTTAGTGAATATTCTAGGATGAACTCAATATTGCTTTGTAAAATATTGTTGAATTTCCTGTTGCTAATGATTGCAGAAGCATCCGGTCTTTAATAAAACGTTGCATTCATGTGCTGTTGTTGGGAACGGAGGAATCCTGGCAAACAGCAAGTGTGGAAATGAGATTGACTCAGCTGAATTTGTGATCAGGTAAAAAAAACATTGTCAGGTGTAGAACATATCTTTTAAATTAAAATAAAACCAAATCAAATTATGTCACTTCATCAGGTGTATCCTGGCTCCTTTGCTAAGTGGATATGAGGAACATGTTGGGGTGAAAACAGACTTTGTGTCTGCAAACTCGAGGATCTTAGCTCCAAGGTGGGGAAACAGTTTAAACTGTATCACCTTAAGTTACAGTTTTTCAAACTTTGTAACTCACAGCTATTTTATAATTGCAGGTGCGGCTCGCTCTTAGGACGTCGGCGCAGGTTTGCGGAGAGTCTGGTCCAATATGGCAAAGTCATACTGCTGCTTCCTGGATTCCGGGTTTTCTTCACCATTGAGGACTTTAAGTTGCCCATCCAGTCTGCCTTCATAAACCCAAAGTACCTGGAGAGTCTGGCAGTTTTTTGGCGCTCTCACGGATTGAAGGGAAAACGTCACAGCTCGGGTCTGATGATGGTCAGTCTGGCGCTGAAGCTTTGTGACAATCAGGATCTGTATGGATTCTGGCCTTTCAGTCTCCACCCAGAAAGCTTCCAAAACCTGGTTTACCATTATTATGATGACATCAAAGCTAGAAACAAAATGCACGTTATGTCAGATGAATAATTTTTTTTGTTGCAGTTGCACAGCCAAGGTGTGCTGAAACTGCACCTGAGGAAATGTGGACCTGATGAACAGACAACTTTCATGTAGATGCTTGAAAAATGTTTACACGTCGTGGAGTGATGGGTATTTCCACTCTTGAACGTGATATTCTGCACAGCAGGGGACTGAAGACCGTCTCTGCTCTGAAAGGTAGCAGAAAAGTGAGAGCAAGCAGGCAGAAGCAAAAACAGGGAATGAAATGCAGAAGCTGACAACTTCTTTGCACCACACAAATTGGTGATGCACATTTGATGAGTTCCTTGGGCTTTCAATTCCTGAACCTTCAGGCATGTCACTTCATTAAGTCCAGCAAAGAATGATGTCTATTTTATTTATTATCAAGAAAAAAAGCCAAACCAAAGAATGTTATCCTCACTATGTGCCACGAAACATTTAAATTTTACATATTTTTGCACTTTTGCAGTTTGTCTCTCAGGTGCCGTTGGAAAGTTACATACCAGTAGTCAAAAATTAATGATGATAATTTGGCTTATCTAGTTCACAAACTAAAATATCTAGTTGCAAGCTAAGTATTTAATTTGAAGATTTTTTTTTTCTTTACAAACTAAATATTTAGCTCCAAATATTTTGTTAGCAAGCAAGCTAAATATTGTTTGAAGCATAAATATTTAGCTAATATGCAAACTAGTCAACCGATAACTGGAAGTGCCCTATCCTAATAAAAGCTGGATCTGCAGATGTTGATGCATTTAGCGAAAAGCTAAATTAATTTCCCTGTTAATTGAATATTAAATTTGAAATTGTGCCATCTATAAATGAATAAAAGACATGAAAACACGACTGAAAAATTATGCCTCATTTGTTTCCTGTGCTGTTTCTTTACAAATGTACCTGTAAGGATCGGTACAAAAATGACCTTTTATTGAGTATGTTTATATAAAAATTATTTGTAGTTCATTCTTTTGTTCTGAGGGTTAATGTTTGTTGCTTTTATCTGTTTGTTGCTTTTATTTGTTTGATGATTTATCTGTTCTTCAAACAATGAAAAGATAAATAATTAAGCAAAAGAGTTACATGTTCCTGGCAGAGAACTCAACCATGTGAACAAACCAGTTTTTTTTTTTAGCTGTTGCCTCTTTAAGAAACATAACCATGACAACAAACAACCACAGCTTGTTAACACTCATCAGTAACTCAGGTGTGCAGGGAAAAAACAGGAAAAGCAGGAAGAGAAGCCGCAGGCGGGTGCATGACTGGCCAATTTTATAGTTATGGTAAGAAGAAAATACTAAACCTTTTAACTGTAGGAGCATACTTATTTCCTTTTTTTTCACCAACTTTTCCAAGGCTTTCTAGGTGTGATTAGTTTTTTTGTTTTGTTTTTCTTTTCCAAATTAATTGTATTTTACTTATTTAAACACCCCATTATGTGGAATCTGCTTGGAGAAGTTTTTTGAATTTGAGGTTAGATTTAAAACATTTTAGAACCTGAGAAAGGCCAAATAATTTATATGTTTCACATCTTTGCTTGTTTACTGAACATGGTGTGAATTCTTTTTGCAGGTAAGGGTAAAAACATTGTAGAACATGAACCTTTACACTTTAAACATCAATAGTCTATCTAAAACAAAACAAAAAACAGGTGGATGACCTGCTGCTTACAAAATATATAGATAAGATGCAATAAGATACTGCTAGGTAAATTGTATTATTATCAACTATTTGTTATACCTTTAATATGTTCTTAGTTTATGTACTCTTATTTGTTTTAGTCATATCTTTTAAGAAATGTTTCTGAAATGTTAATCACTCTGATTTCCTTTCTCAGAGGGCCTCTCTGAAGAAGAGCAGTGACAGCAGCTCTTCACAGAACGCCCTGCTTTTGACCTCTCAGATAGCTATAAAACCATCGCCGTGGAGATTCACAACTTGTCCTGTTTGATCCTGGGTCAGGAACTAGATAAGCTAGTGCGAGATAGATTGTGTTGTTAGTTAGCTATAATCTTGGCGCTGTGACTGTGTGATGAAGTGTCTTTCCCCCTCCCTTTAGAGTTACAGCGCTCTCTGTGATTAGGGATCCTAAAGACAATAAAAAGAGAGGGGCAGGCAAATGTGCTTCAGAGCGGTAGGAGATTTGTAACTGAAAGAACATCTCTGTCTGTTCTCCTCGCGAGTATTCAGAATCTAACTTTCTCTTGTCTTTCCTGTGTTATTTGCTGTGTTTAATAGGTGTCAACTCTGACAGATACAGAGTGAAGACAGCTTAATGTTGGATATTAAGCTCTCACAGACAAAAATGAATAAAGTACCAGTTACTTGAAAAATGCATCTCACTAAATACTGAAACAAACTGCCCTACTGTAAGCTGCAGGGCACTAATTTTGTGTTTACAATGAATATCCCGTTGTAAATAAAAATTTTCTTTGACAAAGTGTAAGTCTGGGTTGGACTATTTTATTTTATTTTTTTATTTGAAGCACTGATAAATAGATTGAAGGCCTATGTTTATTCTGCCTAAAATAACAGCTAAATAGATTTTTTTGGACCAAAATGCATTCATCTTTGGGACATAGAACCCATAATTCTTGAGACATTCCCATCATGTCTATATTTGCATATAGTTGAACAATGCGGCTCTTCCCAGCATCGTTAAGTTGTTCTCAAAGATGAATAATTTCGTGTATGTAAACATCTGTCTTAACTGTGTTACAATGTCTCCCTGCTTCCCATATTCCTGTCAGCAACTAATTGTAAAGATGATTTACTGTCAGATTACTGGCAAAGTTGTTTTGTTTGCTTTACTTACCTTTACAACACTGTTTGAAGCATTGCTTTAAGCTAAGAAACTGGAAAATCAGGCTTGTTGGGTTTATTTGAATCAATAAGTTTAAATGGTGGTGTTAAAAAAAACAAAACAAAAAAAAACTAGTTTGACAAGAGTGTACCAACTATCACGAGATGAAAGGGAACATTAAATGAGAACAGGAAGGATTTCATTTTACAAAGTCATAAAGAGAGATCTTTATAATCCCAGTAATCAAGGGGTAACGATGACAAAGCAAACAGAAAGTCAGAGAGGTGCTACTCGTTATTCGCAGGAAGTGAAATTATGAGAGGACAACTCCTACAGTATTTACCTGCCCTTCTTTTGGGCAGCCTTCTCACCACTTTTTTCCACTATGCTGTCATCAAGTAAGTTTCTCTTTTTTTCTAATTAATGCAAACATGCTTTTGTGTTTTTGACTGTAGTTG
>NW_015113392.1:288777-298103 GCF_001443285.1 Poecilia latipinna
AAGGATTTCATTTTACAAAGTCATAAAGAGAGATCTTTATAATCCCAGTAATCAAGGGGTAACGATGACAAAGCAAACAGAAAGTCAGAGAGGTGCTACTCGTTATTCGCAGGAAGTGAAATTATGAGAGGACAACTCCTACAGTATTTACCTGCCCTTCTTTTGGGCAGCCTTCTCACCACTTTTTTCCACTATGCTGTCATCAAGTAAGTTTCTCTTTTTTTCTAATTAATGCAAACATGCTTTTGTGTTTTTGACTGTAGTTGGGTGTAAAAATTGGTTTTACTTTAAAACTTTGCTGTTGGGATACGAGGCACAGATGACAGTTTTTCAGATGTTTTTATATGCTTGTTTTATCCACAAAGGGAAAAATAAAAGCAAACATTAAAATAAATTCCCAGGCATTTAAAAAAAGCATTCAATTGTTTTTGTTTTGGAGAAGCACAATTTTCAGTCATCTTTGAAACACAGCAATTTCTAGCAATATACATTTGTAACAATATCTCCCAAAATATATTCAGTGCTTCCTGTAAAATAAAGTAGAGATAAACCCATTTATTTCTAGTGTAAAAGTTGCTGCCAAATATATTTTAGGGTTTTTATGGAATTTTACTAATTATACATTACATTAAATAGGTGAATATCAAAAGACCAGAAGCTGAAAGATACTTCATGGTTGTTCCCAAAAGCTGCTTGTGCTGTTTTTCATGTTTAGGGAAGAAAATGGGATGTACTGTTTGCAGAAGATGTGGGACCTGAAAGCTTTGAAACCTCACATTCAGATCGACCAAAACGACAAGTTATGATTCTATGTTCTTATGAGAAATTAATTATTGAAACCGATAAAAACAAAAAAGTTCTAACTAGCAGATTCAGAGGCAGTAAACACAAAATGCGTTAACTGAACTACGGACTACACAGACAGACTGAAAAGAAGAGACTAAAAACCAATGTGAGCATTGCACTGAATTTGAATAAAGCTTTTGAATAAAATATTTGTCTTTTTCAATATTTTTGAAATCCTCCAATGATTGGTTCTAGAAATAATGAAGGTGTATTTATTTGTCAGCCATTAAAGACTTTACATTATTGTTTTTTAGCACACCTGCATTTGAGGTAAGGTTTGCATATTTAGTCATTTTATGTGTGAAATGTAGCTTCACCAACAAACATCATGGAGCCAATCTATTCTACCAGTTGCTTTATTGATTATTAATAGCAAATGTTATTTTTCGATTTTCGAGTTTACATGCAGGTTGAATTCTGTAGAGTTGGTAAAAAATTTTCACAGGTAAGTTCAGATTATTTCGTCATGCATTCCCATCAGTCAGCGGTCAATTCAGCTTGCAAATACTCCTTGAGACTTTTAAGGCTTTGTGGATTTGTAAAGCTTTTGGATGGCAAAAGGAAAAACAAAAGACAGTGAAGCATGCCTTCCTTGTCAGCGTATTTTCATGACAGAAGATTAACATACCATAAAACAAACAATGTTGCCTATGTATACATTGGGAAACAAGCTGAGGAAATGATAGTGAAACTGCACTGATCTGTTGCACAAGTTACTGTACTTTAAATGTAAATAGTAAATAGTAGGAGAAGAATGTTATGAGGACATACTGATCGCTATCATGTAGAATACATTCAGCAGGAATGTTGTCTTTAAAGTCAAGGCATGCAAACCCATGTTGAATGAGCTTCAACTATTTTAGGTGTAGATCTTATCTGAGAAACGAAGACATACTGTTATGTAAAGGCATAAGAAATCCTCATAATGATTAAAAAAAACACTATAGATGAGCACCAATAACTTTAACTACTAAAATTAGTAGCTGTTGTATATAAATGGATGTAACGTAGTAAAAGAAAGCTATGTAATGCAAAGATTTTCTGAAGGTTTTTTTCTCTTTACCAGTGACTGGAATCTTCTCAACACACAACCTCAGCAGCACCATGTAAAGAACAAAATCACTGGTCCCTCTAAGGAAATCAAGTGAGAAAAATCGGTTTTTGTTTCCGTTTTCTGTTCCATGCTATCAGACGTCAACTTGACAATATATTGTACATTGTATCTCGTACTTTGTGTCTCAGGGAGAAAAGCAAAGGAATAGAAATTTGCTCTCAAGACTCTCAAGTCTGGAAAAATGAAAATAAAAAAATCAAGTAAGTATGTCTGTTCAAGGATCTTAAGAGTTTTTTTTTTATTATTATTTTATTACTGTAAAGCAGTTACCCATTGCTTATTGCTCTAGAGCTTTGAGTACTTTGAGAACTAAAAATGCAACACTACTTAAAAATTCAGCTTCGGACATCTGACCACATCTGACTACACTTAAGCTGTGTAAAGTAATTTACCATGTTAATTTTACAGTTCTTTAAAATGTCTCTTCTTTTTGGTATCACAGCAAGAAGAAACGTCAGCAAAACTGTTCTCAGTCTTGTCAAGACTTCAGGTAAGTTCAAGCTGCTCCATTTTTGTCTCTTTAATTTGTCATCTTCATCTTTGTTTTTGCCCCAACAAATCAAGTCATATTAGACACGATTCCAGACATTACTGAGCATCTGCATGTGTTAATGTTCACAGGGAGAAAATAAAAGAAATGCTACAGAATTACTCACAACCCTGGGTTAAAGACGAAGAAAAGCTCCTAGAAATCAGGTAAATTTATGATTAAAAGCCTCTTATCATTGGTTTGGCTTTGAAGGCAGGCAATTCAGTTTTAGAGGAACAACAAATGATTCTACTAAATCTGTGCCATCCTCAGTATATCATAAATTCCCTAGTTGACATATATCACTATGTCACACTTGTACTACAATTGCATTTACTTCTAGACTTGAATGCTAACCTGTTTTTGTTTGTTTTGGTTTAAAGCAAAAAAAAAAGAGGGAAAAAAAAGGAGCAGTTAATTAACCCTTTTAAAACAATGCAAATTTTTTATGCTAACTGAGGATGCTAATAAATAATCTTGTTTCCCAGGACTGAGCTTAGCCTCAAGTGCAATGGTTTGGAGAACGCCATCATAACCCAGAAAAATACTCCACTGGGATCGAAGATTGACTTTGATGGGAACAATTGGCGTTCTGTCAAGGTGGACTCAGAAACTTTTGCCACATTTACCAAAGTAAGTTGTGCTTGATATATATATATATATATATATATATATATATATATATATATATATATATATATATATATATATATATATATATCTAGGGATTGTTTTGTTTGTAAACACAACGGATGCGCGCGCAGCTTGACTGTAGAAAGAGCCGCTCACTGGTTTCCATGGTTACCCGCATTTAGTTTGCTGTTTTAACATTAGCTAGCATGTCAGTGGACTACGACTGTTTAACACAGCGTGATAAAATAAGTTATTCTACCAAATTGACATTAGAGAATGAGATGCGTCTTGACCATTTAATGCAGGTGAGCCGATAAATGACGAGAGAAAATGGCCCAAACGTCGGGTATTACTATCAATATTAAAGCAATTTATTCACGGTAAGATCATCAGCTAACATATGGCGAACAATAAGCAGTGGAGAAGGGTTTTCTTAAAATGTAGGGTTTTTTTATTTATTTAAAAAACAACGGTTTTATTAGCCATATTGTAGTTAGAATAATGTATTTTTGCCTGTGTTCCGAAGGCGACATGCGCAGTAGAGTTGCTGCTGACGAAAATTTAGGATTGAATTTAGGATTAACTGTAGGTCTGGCGATACAATAACAAAAACCTAAACTTCGAGTGTTTGTTATGGACAACCCAACCAATACCCCAAAAGCAAAGGTGAATGCTCTAGGATGAACTCAAAGTAAAGTGCTCATGAATTTCCCGCAGACGCATCAGATCTTGAATAAAACTTTGCATTCATGTGCTGTTGTTGGGAATGGAGGAATCCTGGCAAACAGCAAGTGTGGAAATGAGATTGACTCAGCTGAATTTGTGATCAGGTAAGAACATCGTCAGGTGTAGAACATATCTTTGAGAATAAAATACAACCAAATCAAACCAAACTGGTTATGTCACTTCATCAGGTGTAACCTGGCTCCTTTGCTAAACGGATATGAGGAACATGTTGGGAAGAAAACAGACATTGTGACTGCAAACCCAAGCATTTTAACTTTTAGGTGAGCAAACAATTTAAACTTTATCACAAAAGGTTATATTTTTCAAACTTTGCAACTCACCATTGTTTTATAATTGCAGGTATAGCTCACTTTTAGGACATCGACGCAGGTTTGTGGAGAGTCTATGCCAATATGGCAATGCTAAGCTGTTGCAGTTGCACAATCAAGGTGTGCTGAAACTACATTTACGGGAATGTGGATCAGAGGATTAAGACAACTCTCATGATGCTTTAAAGCAAACAACATTGAAGGATATTTGACAGCTTTATAAATGACTTGACTGTAAGTCTGTTCACATAACAAATCATTAACAAGTATATATTAGTAGGGTTAAAGTTCTGATCACTTCAAAGCAGAACTTAAGTTTATCAAACTATCAAAGTCTGCAAATAAACATATTATGAGAGACGTTGCCTCTTATAAAAAATTTATTGTATGCACCAGTGCATGTCCTTGAATGTGACAGCTTAACACACCAGCAAAAACAGTGATTTAAGTGTACCAGGTAAAACAGGAAAAGCAACAAGACAGAAACCTGTGGAAGGTACGTGACTGCAAATTTCAGTCATGGTAAAAATAAAGTTCTGCATCTCCAAATTATAGGGGCTTAGATATTTCATAGTTGTCCAAGCTTTTTGGGGTGTAATATTTTTTTTTAGTTTCTTCTTAAATGTATTTATTTATTTAAAGACTTGATTCTATGAAATGGTGAGTGATTTTGTACATTTGAGGTTAGCTTTAAGTAATTTTAGAAAGTGGGAAAGCTAGATCATTTATTTGTTTTACACCTAAAACTGACAAAGCGTGCATCTTTTTTTTTTCTTTCTATTTTTACAACATCCATCAGCTGAAAACACTTGAGATCCTTTAAATCAAAGCTAAAAACCCACCAGTTTAGATTACCTTTGATTAATGCTAATTGGAAAATTAATTAATACTAGTCTTAATTGAATGTTTGGTAATGATTATTCTTGATTTTGAGGATTTTTGACATGTAATGTTTGCTGTTCTCAATATAATCAGTTGCTGTTTTTTGTTTTTATAATGTAAAGCACTTTGAGTTTTGCTGAAATGTGCAATACAAATAAACTTGACTTCACTATTGTTGAAACAGCTGGTTGTTCATTCTGTGTTTTGTTCAATAAATATCTCTTGGTAAGTAAAACTATTTTTTCTGGTAAAGGATACAATCTGAGTTCATCTTTTTTTTTATGCAAAGGCCAGTTTAACAGATTGAAGGCCACTGTTACGAGGGAAATTATTGACTGGAGTTCACGTTTCAACACAGCATAGGGAAAAGTGCTACACTGCCACCGAGAGGGGAGAAAATAATATCTGCCGAGCTTATAGAGAACCTAAAGCCATCACGTTGCTGAAAACATATTCGTTATAATTAATTTCTAATAACTTCAGTAAGTGGTGTGACAAAGTGTCACATCTCATTGTTTCAGAACATTAAACCAATTTAAATATTAGACAACACAAGTGAAAAAGTAAACAAAATCCATTACAACATATTGTAAATATACTTGATTGCAGTTGTTGCTGCTCGGAGTAGGCCAAATGTATAAATACATATTTTTGACAAATACTTCCTTTTTTCAAACCTTGTTTTAATTTTCTAAATGTATTTTTTTTCTTTTTACCATGCCGTGGTGAACAAGCAACATGATGACTAGTGAAGTTGGGTTGTAAAAAGCCACATGAATGAGCAAAGTGTTAAGCACAGAGTATTGAACATTGTCACAAAAAGTTTAAAAAGCAGGAGGAAAAAAAATCAACTTCTGTGACTTAATAATTACTAATTAAGATGTTTTTTGATAAAGTGGAGGTTTTGGTATAAGTATCTTATGTTGGAGACTTACAAACTGTTTTTGAAAGGGAAACCAAACTAATGTTTGTAATGATAACCACATTAATTTATTTCTATTATTATTTCTATCATTAATTTATAGCTATTATCAGTTACCACAAATTAAGTTACAAGAAATGAAATGGAATGTCGTATTACCCAATTTAGTGAATTAATGCAAAAAGTCTCAACAAATACAGAAAAGACACCAAAATAAAATCAATTATTTTCTTGAAAAAGCTTTTAAAAAGCTGGTAGAACAGCTACAAAAAATGGTTTATTGGGAGTGGCAACAGTTTTATTGCTTGAAGCGGTAAAAGCAATGTTTAACATGTAGGAGGGAGAGACGTAAGTGGGTTCAGAGAGCAATCCTTGGAGCATGTGGTGGGCTCAAATGGCAGAAATTAACAACAGTGGATAACGACTGAAGGTTGTAAACAGAAAAACAGCAAAACCTGATAAGTGAGGTGAGCCTGAGGAGGAAAAGATGAAGGTACAGCTCTTACTATATTTGAATCTTCTCATTTTGGGGAGCCTGACGACCATTTTCCTCTGGTATACGTTCGACAACAAGTAAGTTCTGCTCGAATGATGCAAACAAGATTTAAAAGTGTTTGAGTTTGTTTGGTGATATGGAGACCAAAGTTTACTAGAGAAGAGCGGCACGATGTTGTTTTATTGAAGTAATTGTTCATTTTTTTTAGATATATGTTTTCTGTTAAACTAAAATAATAATTAAAAAAAGCATGAAATCAGTGTTAGCAAAAACATAATTTTCCTGCAGGGTCTGCAAAAGCACTTGACACTTATTATTTGACTTAAGCTTTTTTTTTTCTGTTGTCAATGAAAGAGAGTAAAACTGGATGGAAATGCTACAACCTGCAGCTCTTTCACAGTAAAAACTAAAGATAAAAAACTAACTTATAAAAACATCTTACAAAGCTTCTTCTACTCTTACTGGCACCAACAGCAAAGGTTGTTTCTTTTTTTTCCCCACGTAGACCAAAACAAAGTTAACATTTTCCTACATATTTTACATATTAAACTACATGTTTAATATGTTAATAAAACAAACACATTTTGATGTTAGCAAAGAAGGAATCAATGAATTATTGTAGATATAAAAAATTAAAAGGTGTCACACTTTTGCCTCATAGAAAAATCAAAGGGTGAACACTCCCTGGACTTTTTCCTTTTTGTATTAAAACCACAAACTTATTAGGTATTTATTCTAGAGAGACATATAGAGGATTATAAGTGAAACAGAAACCAACACAACTCAGTACAAAAGTTAGAAGTTGAAGCCAGAACGGGTAGGTGAAACCTGCTGTCATATTGTTCTCAGCATTTGAAAATAATACATTTTCAGTGATGAAACTGTACAGATTGTGATGTTGTTGTTTTTTAATGTTTTCTAAATTTTATTATTTTACATTTTTATTTACAGCTGGCGTTACTGCAGTGTAAAACTTCGACCACAAGTTCCTCAACTTAATAACACCCACTCATGTAAAGAATGCAGGTGGGAACAAAGTGTTAAAGGATTTAGTTTTATGACATCTTTGTTTGTTCATTTTACAGTCAGGGTCAAAATTATGTTTACTTTGTGTGGCAGGGAGAAAAAACACATACCAGAGCTTTGCTCTGCGTCCTGGAGAAAAGAGAATCAAACGTTACGGTAAGAAAATTTGCATTAATAGATTTATATTTTCTTTTCTTTTTAGAAAATGTTTCAAAACGTTTTCTCTGTCCTTAGTCTGGATTGATCAAATCTCCGACAAGCTTTTCAGTGTTTACAGTGGTGCAACAAGACTTTTATACAAGGAGTGCCCAGAAGAGGATTAGAGTTTTATTATGGGGTTCTTATGCTAGTAAAGTAAAGTCAGTGTTGATGACAAAACTTTACCCAGTATTGTAAATTGTAATTGTGGCAGATTAATGTAAAGAGACTGGACAAGATTTATGTTCATGCTTTTATGTAAAGGACAGGACTTCAAGTCAGGACGTCAAGACTTTTCCCAGGTTTTCAGAATCAGAATCAGCCTTGGCCACTCGCCTTGGTTTTCCATTCCTCTCAATGAAGACATTTAGAACAGAAATATTTAAGATAAAATATATTTTTATTGAAAAAAATACAAAATCTACTGACGGTAGAAGTCTAAGCGATGTATCCAGGATGTGTGGGGTCTGCAGATATGCTAGCCACACAGCTAACAGCTCAGAGTGCAGATATAAATCCTCTAAGATCACTATGCTAAAACAGCTATTATCTTTCCCCTTAATGTCCACTACTATCTCCTTATCATAACATTTTAGAAAAATATGTTATCATTTCTTTCCATTATGTTCCCAGAAATAAGTGATGTACTTCAGTAAACAACTAACAACCAACAAATGATCAGAGATTGAGTCTTGCAAATTAAAATGTCATTCATTAAGTGGTTTCCACTTTTTTCCGAGACAGAAATGAACTTCAACAAAATCCTCAAAACAAAGATGATGCTGCTTCCTCTGATTCTTGTAAAGACTGCGGGTAAGAGTGAGCAGGGTCATCTTTCTCTTTTACGGCTCTTTGGTGCTTGTGTCTGCATTATCAAGTGGATTCACAAGTCTGATCAATCTGCATGTGTTGATGTTCCACAGGGAGAAAATAAATCAATTGTTGGAGAGTTACACTCAAGTTTGGAAGAAAAATGAAGATAATCATTTTGAATTCAGGTAATGATATCCTAATGAAACCTTCTTTATGTTTATGATATATTCCATTAAAAACAAAGAATTTCTACGACAATGTTGAAATAAAGAAGTAATAGAGGTAGACACACCTTGATTCAAAGGCAAGCTTGAAGGAACAGATTGAAACAACCAGAGGTAATTTGGTATGTGAGAAACTCTCAGGATTGAAATTGAATGTAATTTTTATTCCAAAAGAATATTAAAACATGTAATTCAAGATCCAGAAGGAAAAACAACTCACAGATCAAAATACAAAATCTATGAAGTGAAAGAGAAAGGTGAAAGGCAGAGAAGAAGTCAAGACAAATTTACAAAACCAGATGTTTGTTACACATAAGTGAAGAATGAGGGAACAAATGAATATAGTAATTTAAGTAATAAAGTCAACACCACAAACTGTCACAACCTTAAAATCCCATAAATAATTTCCTTGCAGGTTGTTCAGTATGTGCTGGCAGCATATCAGCACATACTGAACAACCTCTTATTTGTAGAACAAAACAAATGAAGATAAATGAGAACCTTTGATACAGTCCCATTTATCTGGTGAAACCCATTTCAACAAGTTGCCCGCATCAATCAATCAATCAATCAATCAATCAATCAATC
>NW_015113392.1:302918-305835 GCF_001443285.1 Poecilia latipinna
CAGAAAATTCCGCTATTCACTTTAAAGTTTATCTAAAATATTCTAAAGAAAACAAATGCATCTTGGGAAGTTGAAATACTATGGAGGGATTTCTCTGCCATAATTCAAGAGCACACATCAGGACTCTTAATCTCACCCTTCTTTCTGAGAAGGGGAAACTTACAAACGGTTTGCTTTTATTTTATTGTTGGATTAATAACTGCAGGGGCATCCTTTCTCAAATAAAAGAAAGAAGACGTGTGCTGTTGTTGGAAACGGTGGGATTCTGACAAACAGCAGCTGTGGAAAAACGATCGATTCAGCTCAGTTTGTTATCAGGTGAGAATCTTTTCAAGCACAGAAAAGCAAGAAATTTAAATTATTGTGACAGAAATTGTTTATTCTGTTGTTTTAGGTGTAACTTGCCTCCTTTGTCAAACGGATATGAGAACGATGTTGGCATGAAAACAGATGTTGTGACTGCAAACCCAAGTATATTCACGCAAAAGTAAAAAGCAAATCAATCTTTCTTACCCTTAGGCAATATTTCCTCAAGCTATTTTTCTCACAGATGTCCTACTATTGCAGGTATGGCTCTCTTTTAGAACACAGACGTATGTTTGCAGAGAGTCTGTGCCAATATGGCAAAGCCATGCTGCTGCTTCCTGCCTTCTCCTATCGTATTAACACAGCTACGTCTCTACGGGCGTCCTACACCATCGATGACTTTAGGATCCCCATGCAGCCTGTCTTCATCAACCCAAAGTACCTTCAAAGTCTTGCTCTTTTTTGGGGCTCTCTAGGATTGAAGGCAAGACGTCTCACCACTGGCATTATGATGACAAGCCTGGCACTGGAGCTGTGTGACAACGTGGATCTGTATGGATTCTGGCCTTTCGGTGTTCACCCACAAAGCTTCCAGTACCTGACTCACCATTATTATGATGACGGAAAACTGAAGAAAGGTTTCCATGCCATGTCTGATGAGTTCAAGTTGTTGTTGCAGTTGCACAACCAAGGTGTGCTGAAGCTGCACCTTGGGGAGTGTGGACCAGATGAATAGTAGTTAGATTTGGCAAAGACATTCTCAGTACACTGTGAGACATTTGAGCCACATTGAGTTGTGTCTGTTATCTTCTTCTCTGTAAATTGAATATATTTAGCGAGTTTTAGGTTTTAAGTGTGTGAGTTTTTATGTTAACACTTAAAAAAAACTGAAAGAAGAAAAAGACAGAAGTGGGAACTATTTCCCAGAATGCTTAGCGGCATGGAAGTGAGTTACATTTATCTGACTCTTGTGTGTCATTAAGGCAAATGTTTATTTTAATGCAAGTGACAGTTTGCAAAACTTGAGGATTATGTCCAGTTCACACTAAATGTTTTTGAGCAGAATTCATTGTGATGTTTCAAAAATTGTATTTATGCAATTTGAAACAAGAATTTAAATTATTCTAAAGTAAAATAAGTATTTATTTTAACTTTAACTAAGTGAGGGCAGTTTTCCTTGCATATTGTGAAATAATTATTTTATTATCTTGTTGTTAAATTAACTTCATGAACTTAAATTTCTGAGTTAAAACTAGAATATTTTTTGTTGACTTAAACTGCATTTTCAAGGCAGCATTTCAAGTTAAACCACCTTCAGATGTTTTCCGGTGTAGCTTTCGCATTGAGCTAATCCAAATAACACCTTATAGTTAAATATATGGATGGCTTTTACGTATGTAAAGTTTTGGGGTAGTATTTTGTTGTAAATGATCGGTTGATCACCTTTAAAATGTCAATGTGGGGACGGATCAGGGAAATAAAATGATCTGCGGACATTTAGGGGAGTTTTCAGCAAACTCTTTGAAAAACGTGTTCCCTCCAGTCGCCTGTTGGTGGCGTTGCTCCAAGAAAACCACTAACGGGAGCGACACAAAACCCTCAGAAGAAGACATGAGCGAAACTTGCTTCTACACAAAACAAAAATGGAGGGCTGTGAGATTTTAGCGGTTGAGATTTTGTCTTTTTTCTGGTTTCGTTACACCAAGTGTGTCAAACTTATTTTTATTTCGGGCCACATCAAGAATTGAAATATCCTCAAACGGTCGGTTGTGGCAGAATCTTTTGACAAAACTACATTTAAAAAAAGTTAAAATATTTGCATTCAGTGAGTACTCATCAGATGTGCTGTGATGTTGCCATCAAATGTGATTTAACAACATATCAATAAAAACACATTTTATTTAACAACTTAAGCTGACAACTGTTATCTTGATGATTCTGTTTTTGTGGCTATGAAAAGTTATGGTGGGCCTTGAGTTCAACACGTGTCTTAAAGTGTTAGAGGCTGATATGTGTAACAGAGAGAAGAGCTCGTGTGTCTGTGTGAGTTTTGATCGAAATGATTATAGTGATGGTTGTATGTATTTTTGATCAATGCGTTTGTTTGGAGCCACCTAGTGGTGTGATGAGTGACTGCATGCAACGGGTCCGTCAGGCACTCTCGCGGCTTCCTTCAACAGAATTCTGAGGAGCGCTGGTGGAGGTAGGTGCGAGAGAGGCAGCTCTTCACTTCTTTTTTTTACTTAGGGTCATATTTTTCTAGTTCAACTATTAACAAGGTACATTTATAAATATAATTTGTAAAGTTTTCTTGTGGTTGGGCTGGAAAAATGTGACCCTATGAGTGGGAGCTGCGCCGGTTGGTGTTCGTGGCTGACCACTCAGTCACGGCGCTAACTGTGTCTTTTATTTTTCAGCCTGTCGGACCACTTGGCTGCAGTCAATCACATTGTGAGGAGTTTTTCATCTTTTGTTGTGCTAGGTGACCAACAACATAATAAGAAGAGTTACATATGAGTTTAAGTGAATAATTCATTAATATTGATGAAAAAGTACACATTTTCATCAATATATTAAATGATTATTTCAAATATTTGTTCTTATTAGTGAA
>NW_015113392.1:308971-310913 GCF_001443285.1 Poecilia latipinna
CATTTTATTTAACAACTTAAGCTGACAACTGTTATCTTGATGATTCTGTTTTTGTGGCTATGAAAAGTTTTGGTGGGCCTTGAGTTCAACACGTGTCTTAAAGTGTTAGAGGCTGATATGTTCTTGAAAAGAAAGACGCTTTTAATTCAAGATAGTGATGTAGTACCACTATATAAAAAGAAATAAATGCAGCATGGTTCTAAAATAAAAGCATGATTGTAGTAGCTGCAGTAATTGACCAATTTCATACAAATAATCTGACTCTTGATTTTTGGATCTGTCTCTAATGCATCTTTCAAATTAACTGTGGAGAATGTATGCTTTTAAAGTTGGCAAACTAATAAAAACATGATTTTTTTCTTTTTATTAGAGGTCTGAGTTCAAGTTTATGAGTGTGTAAGCACCCTTAAAAGTGGCCTAGAGTTGCTTCTGTTTTTTCTTCAACATGTCTTAACGACTGATACTTCAGTTTAACAACTTCACTGTAATTCAGTGGCTTCACTGAAGCTGGGACTTTTTGTGATAGCATGCTCAAAAATATATTTTTACTGTTGGGAAATATACAAGACAATAGTAAATTTTAGATTACAAAATACATGCGAGATTAGCCATACTCAAATTTTTACACAACTCTATAGCATTTCCAATTCCAGTTTATCTAGAAAGGGGGCCTTCCCGTAATCTTATTTTTACAACGCAGTTAAGTATGAACAATAAAAAGATGAGCAGACAAGATAGGCTGTAAAGATTGTGAAACTCAGATAACTGAGCAATGCAGTGCATTAACAGGAGAACAAATAGAAAGTCATATAGATTTGTAATAATTAACTTTGAGGACAATTTCAAGTTGTGTTATTTAATTTAGAAGTCATTGTCTGATGCTTTTCAATCAATTGTTGGAGACAAAATTAGTCATCTCCTGTTTTTAAATGGCATTTTGGTCTGTTCTTAATTCCTGTCTACTGTTACACACTCTTCACTTCGATGTGACTAAGACTGAAAACTGTGTTTTCTTTCAAGTGGGCAAGGTTGTTCCTATGTCACACCTGCTGTGCGGTTAGAAATTTATTCTCAAACAATATCGTATTTCTGAACCCTTGAGGAAACACATTTTCCAATTCAAGCATGTCAAGAAAACTCAGATTATGGTATCGGCTATAAGAGAAAGTTGGGCATCTGGAATAAAATAGCATAACTATTTCTTTCTTGAAATAATCTATTATTTAGTTGTTTTTGTTTGTATGAGTCAAATGAGTTAAAAAAACCCAAAAACAATGAAAATGACTTTCCAAGCACAAATAAATACATCTAACACTGTTTTGCAGAAGGACCTATGTTCTCTTGTCTTTGAAATATTATAAATATCTCCACTGACATTTTTTAGTTGCTGTACATTGACGCTACATAAATAAAGTGAACTAAAATGTCTTCCAGTGCTTTATATATTTTGGACAACCAGCTTTTTTTATTGTTTTCTATGAAAGTTTTTTGTTATTATAGTTTGGAAATTGCTTTAAAAGTCAGTCACTCGTACTCTTCTACAATCAAAATCAGTAGGAAACTTGAAAATGTTTTTACTTTATTCATTGGAGCTTAAACAAAACCAAAAATATCTAAATATAATAGCTGTAAATCAACTTTTATTTTCTGTTACAATCTTGTTTATTTTTTCCTAAATATGGTATACTATGTCTGTGCATTTACGGGTATCCTGCAGCTATGTTCTGGATTATCTATTTCTTTTTACTTATTTTAATGTTAAAGCAAATTTTGTGTTAATTTGGAATTTTGCTAGTGTTTTCATTTCCTGATGAAAATAATTTTTTGCCATTTCTGCAAATGCAAACCTGCTCACTGTACCTAACAGATGCTATTTGCAGCCATATTTGCAAGTGGAGATGTTCAAAGAGATAGAGAAAATATTTATTTACAGTTGTTACTG
>NW_015113392.1:315218-347439 GCF_001443285.1 Poecilia latipinna
TGTTTTTTCTTTTCTAAAGATAGCTATTTTGAATCAAAGAAGTGCTCACCATATTAAATCTAAGTTATTTTCATAATTAAATAAATTAACTTCTGCACTATTTAGTGCATCTTTAATGTTTTTTTAAATTAACATTTATGAATAAAATTAAGATTGAGAGATGATGATTGATGATTATTATTATTATTTTTACTATGATTTTATTTTACTCTGGGATTAATAAAGCATTTTTGAATTTGAGAGATTAAAAATTTCTTTTGCAAGAGAATTCCAGCACAGCGAAACATAAAGTTAATATCGTCATAAATAAATTGGATGAAAAAAACCTGCGTTAAGACATTTACAGACAGATAATTCCTTCTCAAAATAAGTAATAACACCCTTAAAAACACTTAGACATACTTGACTTAAATGTCTGCAACTGATTCCAAGAAGATGGAAAACATACAAGATCTCTTTACAAGTTCAGTTAGGACTTTGTGCACCGAAAGTAAAAGTAAAAAATAACAAAGAGAATATCTTTTGGCTTTCTGTACGTAGACCAGGAAATACAAAATGAAAGAAAAATCTCCTAGCATGGCTTTATAAATAAAAGTATGCCAAGACCATATATTAAACCGTATATTATGCACTAACTACCTTAGTGGATAATGTACACTAATGTGTAGAACCTTATAAAACTGTTATAAACTACAAAGCTTCATGATAAACAGCATCCAGCAAATATAGCATCTAATCCTGAAATAAAATCCCAACTTTACCCTCAGCTTCTTCACCAGCTTTTGAATGTGAAAAAGAGAAAAAAAATCACTCAGTTTATCTGTTACTCAATATACTTTTTAACAGCTAAATAAATGGCAAAAAATAACAGTAAACACAAATCTAGCTGTACAAACAGTAACATGTAATGTTGAAAGTTATTCTTATTAAGTGGCCATTTTGTCCAACACCTTAAATTGTTGCAAATTGAAACAGTTGTTTCTCGATGTTCCAGACATTTTGGTGTGAATGTAGTATTGCTTGGATTGGCAACACATAAAATGACAAAATGCTTTATATTAAAAAAAGATCTTAAATAAATTTGATCTCACATCACCCAGTCAATAGTAGCTCTTTAATTGGTGATATTATTTACTCTAAATGGTCTGCTTAGTGATAAAAACAATTAAAAGTTGCTGAAATTGGGTTTGAAGTTGAATCTATTTCTTGTAAACTGGTGGGGGTCCCCCCCCCCCCCCCCTTTATTCCACAGGTTACTTCTTACTTTTTTGTTTATTTTTACATATTATGTGAAATGAGGAATACATATTTTGATGTATATATTGTCAGGTCATTACCTGCTTCTAAAATATCATTAAAACTGCACACAAAAAGGGACAAAAAGTTAAATACTAGCTCTAAAATCATGTATGTTCAAGACAAGTGAAGCCCTGCAACTTGAAGATGCTGCTCATTTTTCTTACCATGACAGTGTTAGATAATTTTGTGAAATTCCTTGATTCAGATCTGCTGTTTTTCTGGTTGGACCAGTGCCGCACCTTTACGGGAAACTGATCTGTAAATGTTAGCTTTGGCTCGCTAAATGTCTGTAAATGCTGACAGGTTGTTGTGACCGTCTGACATGAAGGATACCTGATGATGTGCTACATGTGTTTTTTTTTCTTTTTAAAAAGACACACTATGTCTGGAAGGTCCCCTGGTAGACCTTCCAGACATTCTTTGCCTTTTTCATATTTGTATAACATGCTTAAGTACATAGATCTCATTGTTCATGGCTTTAGATGATGCGTCATGAATCCAACAATAACCAGAGCACCATGCATAGCAGTCACTGCAATGGACAGTGATCTAAGAGCCATTTTTTGTGTTTCTTGTGGATTTTTATTTCAATCTGTAAATAAAAATCTAGATTGATTTTTATTTCCAGAGAAAGACAGATTGTCAGACAAATCTGACAGCGATTAAAAAGGTTTATTGACATGCATGGATTAAAGTTCTATGGCGCTCAGGCCCCGGCTGAGGATATGGAGCTGCAAATTGCAATAAGCTCGGACGAGCATTCCCGATGCTGGTTAGGAATGTCATATCCCGGCGCCCGTACACCGGTGGTGGAGGTCGGTGAAGGATGGGTGCCTGAAGAGCCAGGAGAGTGAAGGTGGAGAAGGGGTGGAGGTGCCATGGATGGAGGTCCTTATCAGCGGGAGCTTGGTCGGTGATTGGCCGTGACGTGGCTTGGTCCGGCGTTGATAGATCGACAGCGATGAACGAGTCGCACCGATTGGATGATGCAGGTGAGGCTAGAGAGTCTTCCAGTTTGAATTTACGCTAAGGCTTCATGTTGTAAATTGACACAAACCATTGAAGTGGACACTACTGCATCATACAACACACTATCAACTACTGGCCATCCAGTGCAAGAGCAAGAACATTTTTGTTAAATCCAATATGGCAGACAGACAAAAAAGCAGGCTGACCGACCCAGTGCCTCCTTTTACTCTTGTAGGTAAAAAAAAAAATTAATATCGTGACATCAAGTAACCCCTAAAGACCAAAACTACTGATGTATTTTCCAAATAACAACTTTGTATTTGGAGAAAATTACAACTGATAACCTAGAAAAAAAAAATCTAGAATATCTTTTTTATTTTACAAATTTTCTTCCACCACCTTTTTTTTATGCCTCAAGATATATAAAAAACGCTTTGCAGAATTCTCCATCAGATCCAAGTCCGGAGTCTGAAAGAAAAATCCCAAAATAAGGATAAAAGGAAATATAAAAAATTTCTAAATCTAAATCTGGCAGGAGTGCAAATAAATTTCAGGATAAACTGCTTTGCGGGAAGCAGAAACAAAGGAAAAAATTTCCAAGAGTGCCAGAGTTATTTGCATTAAAGTTCAAAGTTGCCCAAGGCATTTACACAATTGGCAAAGTTCAGCACTGGAAAAAAAAGAGATTTGTTTAAGTAATCGCATGAGGGAGGGGATAGTTTGACAGGGAGTACTTAATGACTCACAGCCAGGAAAGAGTAAAATAGAAGGTGAGAGAAAATACAAGCAAACGAGATTAACAGAAAAAAACAGGTATGAGGGGACAGGCGTCGAAACTGCTGCTATTTTTGAACGTCTTCTTTTTGGCTAGCCTCCTGGTCCTTCCCTTCTGGTATTCGATGGAGAAAGGGTGAGTTAAACTTCTGTCTATGGGATGTAAACAAACATTCTGACATGTTCGGGGTCTCAGGTCTTCATATTAACCCTGTGTGTACAGAGGCACATTCCTGCTGCTGAGGTTTAAATAAGGTAGTGGTCAAAGCTGATATTGTTGAAAAAGAAAAAAATATAATTTATGTTTTTTTCATATGTATCTTTTTAACCTGTTCATGTTCACCAAGTAAATAAAAAAAGTATGGAAATAAATGACAAAAATGTCTCAATAAATGTCAACATTAAAGATAGATGTACTTCTACGTTTAACATTAAAGTGTTAGGTGTGTCTGCTTATCAGTTGAAGTTTACGTTTTTTCATTGTTTTTTGTATTATAATTTAGCCCACTGGCTCTTAGAAGATTATCATTACTTGATGCACATTTCTCCAAACTGAAATTGCATTTTTCTGCTTCATCCTGAAATTTCCTTATTTCTAGTTTCTACGTTTTTTTAGATGCCTTGCTACAAATTAAACAGATGAATCTGGGATAGTACTAACCAGAAACACAACTTCTTTCAACTGTGTATGAAGTGACAGTGCTGATTGTGATTTTTTGTTTTTGAGATGTTTTTTTTTTTTTTTTTTTTTTTGAAAAACTGCCACTGCATTTTTTTTCTTTTTGTAAGGACAAAAAAAAAGATATTTACTGGTGTGGTTAAAAAAATCAAAATCTTGTGATCCATGAGTGCTTTAAACTTGACAAATGGCAGGAATTGTAAACCCTACCGCAAAAGTCTCACAGATGAAAGAAAGGTTAAATATGAAGGTCAATTCCTCTTACTGCTTGTTTTGTAAAAAAAAAAAAAAAAAAAAACATTGTGCAAGGACAAAAACTGTCCTGTCATGATGCCTTAGGCTGCATTTCATGCTAAGTTGTTAACTTTTTGATTGTCAGCAGTAGAAACTCTGAAGAGCACAGAGCTTTCAGGCTGTCATTGAAGAGCGGTATTAAAGAAGGATTAAAACTGCAGGGCAAAAAAAGATAAATAGTAAATTAGTAAAAATAGGACCATTGATGCTGCAACAAAAAAAAAAAAGCCAGAAGCAGACTGAATATAAATAGATACAATTAACACAAATACATGCAAACATCTGACCACAAATGTTCACCTATTTATTTAGCAACACTGAATAAAACTTTTTAGTTACAAAGATAAATGGAAGTTCCAAGAGTTTGCTAAACTGTCAACTAATGCTACAAAATAATTATTTTTTTCCCTTAAAGACCTGCTCTTTACCTTGTAGCAAAAATAATGTCATATAAGCCCATTATTGCTGAATAAGAGAAAATTGCTTAGTTGCAACTGATCTGGTGGATTGATGCAGCAAACTGACACATAACAGAGTCGATTTAGAGAATATTAGCCACATCTGATTATGTCCAACTATTTTTTTTATCTTTAATTGAATTCCCACAAAGAGGAATACAGACTGGATGTTTATTTTTAGATTTTGTCCAAAACGGCTCCTGGTTTGAGCATTACTGTGCTAAAATTGCTCCAAGTGCTGTGATGGAGTTTTTGCACACTGTAGTCATCTAAACAGAGGAGTTTTTATGTCTGAAGTACATTCAGTAAATTAAAAAAAATTAAACTTTGTACCATTTGATGCATCCATCATAAAGGCGATAATAACGTTGGGACTATAAGCCGCTACTTTTTTCCTACACTTTGAACCATGCGGTTTAAAACCCGGTGCGACTTTTCTGTGGATTTTTCTTCAACCACCAGGGGGCTCTTTAACAGGAAGTGAATCATTGGAAGTCAAAATTGGAAATCAAAGAAGAACACGCTAATTCAAATAGTTATTCAATGACAGTGTCATTTTACAATCTATCTTTCTGCTGGTGTTTGAGTTTGTTTTGTTTGTGGGGGGGAAAAGGAGCTAAACAGGTATGATTACTGAAAAATTAATTCATGTTATTTTTTTCCCTTAAAGACTGACACAAGAATCACACACTGTTCAGTGCAAACATGAGTCTTTTCCTGCTTCTAGCTTGCAAGATTATTGGGTGTAAATGATGCAAAACCCCCTACTTTTCATTTGGACTTTGTCATATAATAAATTATCCTGTTTGGATGCAACCTTCAGAATTAGAGTTCTAGTACAAGAAGAATTTATTGCATCATTCCCTTTACAAAGTGAATGACTGTTAAGGAATATGCAGAATTTCTACTCCATATAATTCTTCAGTGTTTTATGCTAGTAGAAGTTGATGTTTGCAACTTTTAAAGCAGATTTGAGGATGGGAATCACTCATAAAGGCTGGATGTTATCTATAAAGATACTATGCAGCATGTGACGTCTTTATGGTGCATCAGATGAAATATTACTGAATGTTTCATAGTTCTGGTAACGCCAAAGGATGATTCATGTGTGACGCACGTGTTAGTGATATAAGTTTATGCAATCCACTCACACTGAATAAAGCAAAACTGTTATTAAAAATATATTTTCTTCTCAACACCCTGTTTTTCTCTCGCCACAGATTGGAGAAACCTCGCCGCAATCTACTGCAAAGCACCGATTCATATAGCCTCTCCAGGTCAGAATGAGCAGTCGCTGCTTTTCGTGTCATTTCTGTGTTAATTCAATTAATAGATGATCAATCTACATCAGCAGCACTCATTTCTGGATGTGCTCTTGTGTTTCAGGGAGAGTTCAAATCAGTTCATAGATTTCTGCTCTCAAGTCTCACAAACGGAAGAACCCGACGATGAACAACTGAGGTATAAACTCAGTTCTTTCTTACAAAACTAAAACTTCCTAAATCAAAATGTGATCTTATCAAATGCAGTAAGCACTTTCAAAACTCACCAGGGTCACCTGCAGTGGAAAGTTTCGTCTGTCGTGTCTTGCTGTCTTGGGCAACTCTACATTGTAAAAGCTCACCTGTGACTTAAACTCATAAATACTTTATAAATCAGGAAACACAGATTAACTGAATTAACTGAAATGTGTAATTATTTAAATGCTAAATACACAGAACCAGAGTGAAGAAGTTTGTTAAAAACAAAAAAAGATGCATATCAGTTTCATCGACACAAAGCAAATAGCAATGACACACTTTTTTGTTGTCAGACAGCAAAAAAAAAGTCCCCATATAATAATACAATGATGCATTTTATTTATTACTTGTACCAGAAAAAATAAAGCAAAAGCCAAGTGCTTCTATAGTGAAATGAGCCATTTTGATTGTGTGGAGGAAATCTGTGTGACGAGCAGCTTCTTTCATTTCAGGAGGAATTTTTACAGATTCATACGGCAGATGGAAAGATAAGTTATTGTATTCAGTCCTTGCAGTCATGGTGAACTTGCAAACCATGTGGGTGTTATGTTAGCGTGTTTAAACTGTGGTAAAGATCCAAGCGAAAAATATGCCTCATAAACCCACAGAGCAGTTTCTCAACGTCAGGGATGGGTTAGCTTGGAATGAAGTTTGACAATATTTCGGAAAAGCCAACAGGAAATTTTACAAAGCAATAAAATAGTAACTGAAAAGAACTCATTTAAAACAAAGTTGATGAATTATATCACCATGAAATAAATTAAACATTTGTTGCTGTTGTTTGAATTAACTAATCTGTTCAGTCTGTAAAAAATAATGGAAGCGGTATTGTTTTTGTTGCCATGCTCTGAGTTATGTTATCAATCACTGATCATCTGTCTTATCAATTACAGTTTTATTTTCAGTGGATAAAAATCATAAAACAAACAAAAAAACTGCAGCAGGTTGTCAGGTAGAGGTTTTGAATCCAACTGAGATTGTCCCCATTTATGCATCAAAACGTATGCTCAAAGGATTAATTCAGATTTTTCTGGCATTCTTCTGCACCTGCTCTTTACCTTGTAGCAAAAATAATGTCATATAAGCCCATTATTGCTGAATAAGAGAAAATTGCTTAGTTGCAACTGATCTGGTGGATTGATGCAGCAAACTGACACATAACAGAGTCAATTTAAAGAATATTAGCCACATCTGATTATGTCCAACTATTTTTTTTTATCTTTAATTGAATTCCCACAAAGAGGAATACAGACTGGATGTTTATTTTTAGATTTTGTCCAAAACGGCTCCTGGTTTGAACATTACTGTGCTAAAATTGCTCCAAGTGCTGTGATGGAGTTTTTGCACACTGTAGTCATCTAAACAGAGGAGTTTTTATGTCTGAAGTACATTCAGTAAATTAAAAAAAATTAAACTTTGTACCATTTGATGCATCCATCATAAAGGCGATAATAACGTTGGGACTATAAGCCGCTACTTTTTTCCTACACTTTGAACCATGCGGTTTAAAGCCCGGTGCGGCTTTTCTGTGGATTTTTCTTCAACCACCAGGGGGCTCTTTAACAGGAAGTGAATCATTGGAAGTCAAAATTGGAAATCAAAGAAGAATGCGCTAATTCAAATAGTTATTCAATTTTTAAAGAAAACTAAATTATTTCATGACATTTGATTATAGTAGGTGTGTTTGTGAATGCGTGTATGATATAGATGGGTAGAATACAAAGTTATGTATAAGTATGTATATTTGTATATATGTGTGTACATTTTTTTATATGCATAGGTAGAATATATTTATTTATTTATTTATTTATTTATTTATTTATTTATTTATTTATTGTTATTTATTTATTTATTTAGGTAGGATAGATAGATAGATAGATAGATAGATAGATAGATAGATAGATAGATAGATCAAATCACACTCCATACCAGTAAGTGGCGGTAATGCTACTAACATTTTGTTGCAAACCGCCAGTAAAATCAAGAAGAAGAAGAAGAAAGTGCTAATTTTCATTTAAAACAACCACATGCTAGCAGCAGGCACGACGGAGAAATTTCTTCAAACTCATATGATGCAGCTTTTAATTTGAGGGCTATCGATCTGGCAGAACAGGAAATAGAGCCGCTGCACATAAGCTCGGCGAGAACGAACCCAGGGTTCGGTTTTGGAGACGGAGGGCTGCATCCTTAATAAATCCAGCAGGTTTATTAGGACGCAGCCCTCAGCTGGGTTCTTATGGAAAACCGAGAGCGGCGTAGATACCAGCAGCTTATAGCCTGGTGCGGCTTATATATGTACGTCTCCAGTTTTTTTTTTTTTTTCTCAAGAAATTTGTACCTGCGGCTTATAGCATGGTGCACGGAAAAAAACGGTCATTTGCCGAAGAAACGAAAGCATTTCAACTCTAATCCTCCCTACCGAGTCTCACGGAAAGGCATTCTGCCCTCCATTTTCTGAATAACTTCTACACACGCTTTGAATCCTTAAACTCTTGGCAATGCATTGCACTGCATCTAAAGATGCCAAAGGGATAATGCAGAGGATTACCTCGAGAAACCAGCAGTAACGGCTGGATAGGATCCAAGAGCAATGACTTTTCAAATCTAAAGGGCTGTCAGACATGTTTCAGCTGTGTCGTCCCTGGCACCTGTCTGTTGTAGAAGTCCAACAATGTACTGCACCTACGTAATTCGGCTTTTTCACCTCATGGCCCTTGACCTGCGTGTCAAACTGCTCTTGCTAAATTTTAGCTACAATCTAAAAACAATCACATAACATTGTTTTAGCTGAGGCCTTTTGATACTGATACTGATACTGTGCTGTTTGCAGATGATACTGCCATTTTTATTTCTTTGAGTCTATGCAAAACATAGAGAAAATTTAAAACCTGGATGCTGAATAAAAAAAAACTATTTGTTACGTCTGGATTCCTGAATCCAAATGTAGATAAAAGGAGATTTTTTTTTTCATGCAAGTTTACAGATCTTGACACATTTTTTCTCCAGTGAGCCCATCAAAGAAGAACCTGAAAAAACGGATGACAAGAAACAAGAAGCTAAGCCATGTAAAGGCTGCAGGTGAGAACAGTGTCACAATATTTAAAAAAATATATATATGCAAAGACATAAGTACTGCAGCTTTAAAGAGGATTCATTTTTGGAGGTACATGTTATAAGTGCATGACTGTACATGTAAATCAGAGACCAGCAGCGATGAAGCAAGTTTACAGATTTTGACACTTTATTTTTTCCCAGCAAAGGCAAATCTGGGAAAATAGCTAAGAAGCAAGCTGCCAAGCTACGTAAACAGTATGAAGACTGCAGGTGAGAAGAAAATGTCACAGTTTTTCCTTTAGATCAGTGATTCTCAATTTTTTTTAGGTGCAATCGCCCACTTAGAGGAAAAAACATTTACGGTCCCTCCTGCCTCAACAAAGCTCAGGAAAATGCTTAATTTAGTTTTTAAAAAAGAACAATATTCATAGTTAGACTGCTTTGTTACCCTAGCTACAATCTGATGCTTAATTTATTTTAATCTTTAAGTTTGAGCTCTGTTTGTTCACAAATACAATTTAGTTAACTGCAATTATAATTGATTGCTTCATAGGTTGGCTAATTAAACTACCCCCCTCTCTCAGATCTGTTCGAAGTGCTGATGTTTTTAGCAACAAAAGGGGCCCGTAAATCAGACTCTGCTCCAGGCCTCATACAGCCTTGGACCGGTTGTGCATGATGAGTTAATCTGCTGCACTGTGCAGAGATGCTCAACAAACGGGAGATTTAATTCAATGTTGCTAATGTGGCTTTAGTAGCTCTTTCATTTCGTGTCTGTTGAGTTTTTAATAAGCATCACAGAAACTACTCTGGTTGGTCGAGTTTATGGGACGAGTTTCTCAGATCTCCCTGCGTCCATGCACATTCACTCTGTCTGACTAAGTGGAAGCATTTGATACAGTTTGATGCATTTTGTAACCGGAAAAATAATACTAAAAATAATATAATATAAAATCAGCGCGATGCTGATGTTACAGACAGGAGAGCGCAAAAGCTCCTCACCAGGCTGAACCTGCATGATCAGGTTAGCGCTAGTTCGTTAACTAATACAAACTAGCGTATGTTGAGATGGAAAAGCCGCACAAAATTCTTTGTTCACAAATATAAATCATTCTCACCACTCGCTCAACGCACCTCCGAAAGCGCGACTACAAGTTATTCCTGCAGTTCACATAGACCTAATCAGAGTGGTGTTTAAAGTCCTACCTTGATCAAAAACTCTGGAAAGAATCATAATTCCTCACAGGAGGTTGATGTAAATATCCATACAGGTCAGCCTGTGTCCAGTTTGAGTGAAAGGAGGCGCGCGGGATCCGTGCTGAGGTAAACTTAATCCAGCTGCTGCAGCGCGCGAGGCATCGCGCAGAGGCACCAGCAGTGCGATTGGTCCGACTTTAAATGCATAAAGTATAAACCTGCCCCGCCAGTGAAGCGCTCAGAGCAACAGAGACGTTTGCAATCTGGCTTAAAAAAGAAGAAAAAAAAGAACTTTTTTTAAAAAATTATTATTATTTTCCTCAAAGCATAAACAAAAAAAGGCTTAGCCTGGCAGTGGCGCTAGTAAAGGATGGCGGGCCGCCAGGCCTATAATACACCGGGGGAAACCCTGCAATCTAAATATCAGAAACGCACAAAAATGTCTTTAGCATTAAATTATGTTTGTAGAAATAAAAAAAAATCTGCCAGGTAATATCAAATCATGCGCAAGAAGTCCGAAATGTCTTCGTTTGTGTCCTCGTGTCTCTTTTCCATGGAAACACTCGTAGCGTCTCCACTGAAATGCTTATTTCTGAAAAGCAGAAGCGGTTGCAACATTTAATTAAAAAAACAAAAAATGCAGCCATAACAGAGTCAAGCCCGGGAGACATAGATAAACGGACTGGTTTCTCAGCGTCAGGGAACAAATAGCTTGGAATGAAGTTTGGCAATATTTCATAGAAGATAACAGGAAATTTTACAAAGCTCTAAAATTGTGACTGAAAGAGATAAAACAAAAGCCAGGTGGTCATATAATGAAATGAGCCATTTTGATTGTGTGGAGGAAATGAAACATGCTGAAAATATGCCATGATGAGCAGCTTCTTTTATTTCAGGAGGGATTTTTCCAGATTCATACAGTGGATGGAAAGGTCCTCGCAGTCATGGGAAACAAGCAAAACATGAGGGCGTTATATGAGCGTGTTACCTCCTGCATTTACGTTTCTGCAGAAAAATGCGCTAAAGATCCAAATGACAGATATGCCTCGTCAGTCACGGATTGTCTGTGTTGTCTATTACAGTTTGTTTTTCCAGTGGCTAAAAAAACAAACAAAACAAAAAGTCATAAAGTAGAAGTGCTTTGTCAGTAACTATATTTAAAACATTGAAAAGAAAACTCAAGAAATATTGATAAAAGAAAATACTTTGTATTACTGTTGTCCGTATATTTGTAAAAATAAAGAAAAAAAAAGTCTGCCAGGTAATATCAAATCTTGCGCAAGAAGTTCAAAATGTCTTTTGAACTTTTGAACTTTCCTGCTATACTGGAAACCCTTATTCCTGTATAGCAGAAACGGGTTCGGGTTGCAAAACTTGCGAAAATGAAAACAAAAATAAAAAAAGACAAACCTCAAGAAACCTTTGAGAATCACAGCCATAGTGAAGTCCTTGCTTTTGCCGAAACAGAACCATGTACGCCACAGTTTCCTGATCTTTTTGTGCTTCTGCTTTTGCAAATCCAGGAAGAACATAAATGAAATGCTAAAGCCTTACTCCAAACCGTGGAAGAGACAGGAGGAAAAACACGTAGAATTAAGGTATGAATATCAGCTCAATTTTAATCTCGTTCCCATCAGCTTGCTGCTTGAACGCTAAACAGCATTCCGAAACATTTCAAACTGTTCATAGAAAAGATTTTATCAGGCCTGTCATCCCACGCAGGTATCAGTCAGCTTTAATTTGATGGCGTATTTTAAGTTAGCAGCAGCCACAGTATTTTAGGCTAGCATGTTTGAGATTTAGTTGAGTTTTGGTCACCTCTAGATTAGCAGATTTAGTCTCGTTTCAGATTAAGTCTTACTATGTGTCAGTCGTTTTAGTTGTCCAACACTGTGATACTTATGCTTTCTGTCTTTCCTCTGTACGGTAAAACACTTTGGATTGCTATGTGTGTGATAATCCTAAATAAATACACTTGCCTTTCTTGCCTGCCTTGCTGTCAATTGTTTATCCTGCTCTACTTCATATATTGACTCTTGAATTGAATGGAGTTATCTTTTTTTATCACACTGACTGACTTTTTGAAATTAAGTCTTTATTGAGGGATTACTGATATGTCGTTTCATGCCAATAATTAAAAAGACTTAACTTCTTCATTTAATAGAGAGAGCATGCTTTCAATGCTATTGTACTGTCACACCTTGAAGTACTCTTCTTCTGCTAACTGCTGAATAAATAAAAGCCCTTGTGTTTTTTTTCAGAGCTCAGCTGAACTTAAAGGTCAGAGGTTATGAAAAGGCCATCATTACTCAGAAGAACACTCTGGTGGGATCAGTGCTTGCTACAGATGGAGATAAAAAGAGGGTTTTTGAGGTGAAATCGGAGCATTTTGACACATTTTTGAAGGTAAGTTGTTTTATGTTTTACATGTTTCCTGTTTCATTATTGTTTGTTACCAATTTATTAGTTATTTATTTTAGACATAGGACTTGCTAACATGATGCTTCACTTTCAAATGCACTTAACCCATAAATATATTTTGTTCTTTTCCTTTTTGGCAATTATTCTTAAATTATTTTAAGGAAAACACATCTGTGTGATTTGCAGCAGAACTTATGCGTGTTACCACCATGAAAAAAAAAAGGCCAAATCTTTTCTGCCAGTTCCAAACAGCTTTTGGTTATTGATTGGCTGTTGATCAGTGAAGATGATCTTGGTGCAGAGAGGTCTTCCTACGGCAGGCAAAAATATATAAAATATTAAAGCTATTCTTTATGACTCATAAAACAAAAATTCAATGATTTAAACAGGAATTTACGTGATGGGGATATAAATTTGAATGGGATCATTTAAAAAAGACAATTATATCTAAATATGTACATCTGCCTTAAACTGTAAACTGTTTACCAGAGCATAAAAACAACTCAGATTAATGTGTCGCCCATTGATGTTTTCCTAAAATCTGATAGTTACTTTTGCGGATTAGTCAAAGGAACAAGATATATCACTGATTCCTATAAATATATCTGAATATAAGTTATTTGCATGTTTTTAATTGTTAAAACTATGAAAAATCTTTTGTTTATCATATTTATTTTAATAGTTTTGTTGGTAATTTCAGGAGTCTCCTTTTGCAAATAAAACCTACGGCTCTTGTGCTGTTGTTGGGAATGCTGGGATCCTGGCAAACAGCAGCTGTGGAAAAAGTATTGATTCAGCCGAGTTTGTCATCAGGTCAGTAGGCTGTCTAAGTATCAGAAGTTAAAATTATTTAAGAATCCTGTTTAACGAAAAATAATGTCTGCTACTGTTTTTTAGGTGCAACCTTGCGCCTTTAAAAAATGGATACGAGAAACATGTTGGGGTCAAGACGGACCTCGTGTCAGCAAACCCGAGCATACTTTTACAAAAGTGAGATAATGTATACATTTTTCTCAGCTTAAGTAATATCATCTAGCTTGTTTTTTATTATCAATTTTGTATTTGCAGGTATGACTCTCTTTTAGGAAGTCGACGGAAGTTTATGGAGAAACTGTGCCAATATAGAAGCTCCATGATTCTACTTCCTGCATTTTCCTATGTCAAAAACATAGTTCTCTGCATGCGGGCTTTCCACACTATTCAAGACTTTGGGAGCCCCATGCAACCAATCTACTTCAATCCAGAGTACTTAAAGGATCTTGACACGTTCTGGCGCTCTCAAGGATGGGAGGCTGTGCGTCTCAGCTCTGGCATGATCCTGACAAGCCTGGCGCTGGAACTGTGTGACACCGTCGACCTGTACGGCTTCTGGCCGTTTGGTCTTCACCCGCAGACCTTCAAGGAGCTGACCCACCATTATTACGATGACGTGAGAGGAAAGAGTGGATTCCATGCCATGCCGGAGGAGTTTAAGCTCCTGTTGCAGCTACATAGTGAGGGTATACTTAGGCTCCACCTTGGTGACTGTGAATCCAAAGGAGAGTAGTCCAACATACAGGAAAGAAAGCATAGTGCTGCGTGTGTAGGTATGCGTGTGTTTGCATGTGCAGGTGTGGTTCTGTATTAAGCAGAGGCCTGCGCAAGCCCCTCCTCCTGCCACCCAACACAAAACAAAATGGAGGAAATTATTTATATTCTGTTCTGGGATAAATGCACAGCAGTCCAGAAACAACAAGTTGTCAGTAGGTTGTGCAAACTGTCTGTTGGAATGCCTCTCTCCCTTTTGATGCTGCACTGGGCAAGTGCCTATTGACCCTTTGCAACCACTTAATCATTCTAGGCGCCATGACAAACGTCGGAAGTGAGGGACGGGAGTATTTTACAAAGCAACTGAAATTGTTTTCCAAAGTTATTTTTGCCAGTTTATTCATGGCTTCTACTTGTTCGAGTCGAGCTAATTTGTCTGTGAACACAACACTGGAGCTCATAGACGGGGGTATTTATAAAAGTTTGAAACAGCTAGCTTAGAAACCAGTCCATACCTTCTCCCTCCTGAGGTGTTGATCAAATTACCGACTTTACCTAAATTCACACCACATGATTTATGTCACTATGTCATAAATGGCGCTTCCCCTAAACCGAGGCAGGATTAAAAACATACAAAAGACGAGATGCTAACCAGTTTGTTGCATACATGCTAGGCTACATGATGGTGCGGCATTGTTTCCATGGTTACTAAAGGTTAGACGTGTACCTTCCCCATAATGCGATATTTGATATCTTTCTAATCATACTTACTTGTAAAGTAAGTATGATTACTTAAGTAATCATACTTTTACAAAGCGAATGCTTTTTACAAATCCGCCATTACACCGAGGTATAATGGCGTCAGTCAGTATTATGTCACTGACTGACATAATACTGTCAGTCAATATGACTGACAGTATTATGACTGACAGTCATAATAAAGTATTCCTTATGACTTACAAGGTCATAAGTCATCCTTATGACCGTATCTTTCTTCCTTAAAAGTTACACGATAAAATCACAGGTTTATGATGGCAGAGTGGGCGGAGTTTCGAAGATAGTGACGTCACGTGTAGAGGGCTAGTATTGACAATGTCAACAATCAACCATAATTGACAAAGCAAATTTGAAGTATTTGTTTGAAAAAAAAAAAAAGACTACATTCTAATTTGCAGGGCATTCCTCAGTCTGTATTTTTTTAGAGGTTTTGAGGATTTTCACTTGTCTTTTTTGGAGGGGGTTGTTATTCTTTTATAATTACTTGCATGGTGGGATCTGTAGTTTGCAGTTTTTTACACTTGATGTTTGATTCAAACTGTTTTAAAATGTGGTTACTGATTGATGTAAAATATACTTTTTATACATAGTGTATAAAAAGTATTTTTATATAAAGTCATCCTTATTTTACACAGTAAAAATAAGAGGCAAATTGATTAAAAATCATTGGAAATCTGACTGCATATAGACTGCATATAATATGAACACATGAATTTTGCACTGTGTGAATGTTGTTGTTCAGAGTGTTTACACTTGTTACATTTAATCCTGAAGTAATTCTTGAATGATATTAGTACTGCAACCACTGCTGTTAACAGTTTATATCATAGCATTGACTTCTCTTATGAAAATAATAACCTTGACGTTATAGATGCCTGGCTCACTGAGAGTCGGTTGTAGACTAATGTGAAAAGCATTCTGAAAGAGGAAATATGAAGTGAACAAAATATTTATTATGAATCTGAATATTTCTGCTAGGAAAATGGAAGGAATGTTTTTTTCATATTCATCGTTGTTCTGAAACCTTTAAGTGTCCAAGGGCACTAAGATTTAATACAAGATGTAGCTTTTTTTATGCAAGTGAAGTATTTATAGAGTTCTCCAGGGTACAGGTCATAAGGAATGTTGTGGGATAGATTCATATATTAAAGTATTTTTTTCTAAATAATCACATTTTCTTACTTTTGATTAACATTTTATACAGTTCCTTACAAAAGTGATTGCACCCTTTGATTCTTTCACATTTTGTCACTTTACATCTATAAATCTAAATGATCTGTTGGGATTTTCAGTACAATAAGGTAAAGAGTAACTATGAAAGGGGTTTTCAAATTGTTTTCCAAATAAAAATATAATAAATGCCTGTATTTGCATTTATCTAATTAGTAAACAGAGTCCACCTGTAGGTAATTTCTTCTCAGGTGTCCAGTGAAAACCTCAGAAGGAACAAACGGCATCATGAAGACCAAATGAACCCAGCGGAGACGGAGGAAGGTCTGGAGACGTTTACATAGAAATAAAAATATCCTTCACTGTCCCATCACTTGGGAAATCCAGGTGTGCTAGCAACAAATTAAAGCATGTAGGTTCACACAAAGGTACAAAAATATAAGAACAAAAAACAAGAAATAACATACATAAATAAGAAAGAAATACTGTAGATATTACAGGCATATCCTGGAAAAAAAGTCTTAAGGTTTCAATACATTACCAATTAATGTGTGGTGGTTTAGTAAGGTAATACATAAACAGTTAACTAGATAAAGACCCATCTGTTCTGAAATGCATTTAACTTTAAGTACTATGCAAAATAAAAGCATTTTGAAATATTTTTATTGTGTCTTTGAACATTTTGTTGGACAATCTTTGTATTTTTTCTCTCTCTTTGTCTGGGACCATTTTCACCTCGCTGTTAAAGGTTCACCCACCAAAAGGACAAAACAAACAGAGATGCAGTGAAACAGTTTGAATCAAAGCACATTCGTGTATTAAAACGGCCCACTCAAATCCAGTTAAAAAGCATTTACAAGGCTTGGGAGCTTGTAGATTCTCTCCATCCACTCAGGAGCTGTAGAAATTTCACATTCACAGTTCTCAGGTTTTTGTTTGTTAAGCTTCTTGTAAGAGAAAAGAGGTAAGAGGTAAGATAAAGTTTTATGATTTATAAAGGTGGAATTTTTCCTGACTCTCACCAAACATAAAATAAATGGACTTTTAAGACACAACAGTGTGTCCAACAATAAAGAAATCTGGACCAACAGTGAATAATAATTTGTAGATTTTTTTTTTTTTTCTAAAATTGCTTCTGATCTCTTGTGTTTTATCCCACTAGACAACGTAGCAAAAAAGACTTGGGTAGTTTTGTTTTTTATTACCCTGTTTTTTTAATAGTAGACTGTGGAGCTGGCCTGAAAACACGATGAGCATACGGTCAATGGATTCTGCCAATTAGGCCATTCATTAGAGGACTGTGTTTATATTTTTAAAGAATACATCCCGGCATCACGAGATGCCAGCTTACACTCTTTTGTGCCAGTGACCTCCTCTTTGTACATCCGGCTGCAGCACTTTAGTCATTCCCGGTGGCGAGTTTCTTTGAGCTTTTACCATTTCAGAGAAACAAAAATGTGCGTTCCATTTCTATTTTTATTTTTTGTGACATACATTCTTAAGCAAGCTTAGCTGTAAGGTCACTGATGAGAAGAAATGCTGAACCAAATTGAAAACTGATGTGTTGATGGTTAAAAGAAGCTAGTTCAGTTCAGAACATCAGAAAGTAATCTGACCTTGAAAAGCATTAATGTGGTCGTAACAAGTCGTAACAAGTTGAAGTTCATCTGCCAATGATGTGGGAAACAAAATTACATGATTAACAAACTAAAGTGGCATCACTTGGTCTTCTAAGTCAAGGCTCCATTAACATGACATTAACTTCTACATTAACTACATTAACTTCACAGACAGGAATCCAAATGTCAAGGCTAGCGAGTGAATGAAATTAACTGAAAAGTAAATAAAAGTAAATGTGCCCAAAAAGATAGAAATATAAATCAAAAGCATAATTTTGGCCCAGAAAATGCACTACTTGTTGGTGGGCACAAATAAATTGCAGTGAAATTGCAAGAAAGACAAGTTGATTTCTGTTCAGCACATCAATTAGAAAATTCTCCGTAAGTTGAACACAAAAAAGAAACAAAGAATGCCATTTTAAGAGAACATTAGAATCACTCAGGTTAAAACAAAAGTCATAACAATGAATTATTTGATATTTTGTAACAAACAAAAACTTAATATCAAAACTTCATGCAGGAGTAAAAAAAAGATAGACTTCATGATGTAATCTAATTTTGCCTATGTCACTAAACAAATTTTAATGATACAAAAATTAACTTTCAAAATATTTTTTTTCAGTGTGAAATAAAGAAATCCCTTCAATACTTTACTTGCATACCCAGCCATTAACATTTGAAGCACGCATTAAGCAGGAAATTTGTGATTTCCTGTTGGCTCTACACAATTTGGAAACAAACATTGTTCCAAAGGATGGTGTGAAACTCTTTCCAAAAGGAAGTGCGCACAACAGTCGCTCAAAAAAAAACAAAAAAACAAAAGACAGGCTAAGAAAGATATGAACATAAATGTGCTGTGGGATTTATCCTCTGTTGGGATTTCTCTACTTCTTCATGCAAACAGAGTCTAGGCTATAAAACCTAGAATAGTTTTGTAGATGTGGGGCTGAGCTGCCAGCCATGCAGAACTGAGCAGATGGGGTCCTTGAATGCCCTCATGGCATCCCTCCAGTTTGCCCGTTCTTCACTTTGCGAAGAGTCCTCTCCATTGACAGGAAGTTATCGTTTTCAGGGAGCAGCTGGATCAAACAGCCAAGAGTCAACAGCTGCCTTCAGTTAATTTAACCTATGTATCCTTCTTCAAACTGCAGCAAATACTTTGGCTATAACTATAGAGCATTACTGACACCTAGTGGTCATTATTCACGTATTTAATTTGATCAGTCTAACCAGAACTCGTCCGGCCTTACGCATGATGTCATCGGCTGTCCTTCAGACACGTTTGTCCCTTGGACACTGTTTGTCTGTAAGGTAATTTTATTAATTATGATTTCAGTATTATGTAATATTTTATAAGAAAACATTCTATGTTCCCCAACCAAATTCACTTAGCTAATTAGTAATAATCGGGAGCCATTTGTTTGCCGTAGTTGATTTCTGTATTTTGACTGTGGTTGATACTTTTGTGCTTTGTTACAGTTTTACAAAACAATCCAGAAAAAAAGTTGCAAAATAAAGCAAGAAAGCTATCAAGGACTGGATTATTTTCAACTCAGGTGTTAGCTAGCTGTCTAGCTTTGTAAGGGAGGCATATTCTCCTTATGCATCTCCCTTTGTACTCCAGCTTTCAATCATAGTCCAAAAGTAACGGCTCTCTAAATTGACAATAGATGATTAGATAATCTTTCCCTATTCAATCTGTTGCTGTAAAACACACACAGTTGAACAGATTTCAGGACAATGTTGAAAAAGGAGTAACACTGTTTATTAAAAGTCAGTCCAGAGGGTTGCTAAATACATGAAATACTGATACTGCACCACACAAGAAAACAAATTACTTTTTTTTCCCTTCAGCCATTGCAGCTGACATATTATAAAAATATACTATGTCATATTTCACATTTTTACAGTTGGAAGGCAATTAAATCACAATATCCATAAATATCCACAAAGGTAATCATTGATCTTTTTTTTTCTTTTAATCATACAAAAAAGAGCTTCATTCCAAAAGCAAAATGTTTTCATATAAAACACTGGCTTTAACATTAAAATTGACTCCATTTTGGAGTTTTTCATTTCAAGTCCCAGTTCAAAAGAGCAATACACATATTGTACTTTTTTAAAAAAGGAGCTTTACAAAAAGGGTTGGTCTGACACAGAAGTAGTTCCACGGCTGGAGTAGCATGGCCAAAGTATTCCAAAGCTACAAACAACCAAGCTTCATAGCAGCCCAGTGTAAAATCTTGGCACTGACACTTGCATCACAGAGACAGTGTTTGGTCTCACTATATTAAAGTAATGGCTTTGAACTCTTTCCATTACGACGTGAAGACTTGTGCGTCCAACACTGAACATGAAGCACTGGGAAGACATAAGTGACACAAGTCTTGTCAATAGAAAAGGACCACTACAGCTGGTTAAGGTGTTGCTGGATATAGTAGGTAGTATTTGCATCTACTTCATAGTAAGTGAAATAAGAGTAAATGCCCAGTACAAAATCACCACCAGGGGGCAGTCAGCTACAAGGCAAATGGAGCAGCAGAGAAGCACTGTCTCCTCCAAAAACAGCCAAGGATACAACTAGGAACTTGAAGATTTAAGGTATAAAAGCTGAATTGCTTCTGCATCTTGTAAAAAAAAAATCAAATAAAAATAACTCTAAGGAGATGTAAGACCCACCAGCTGCACCCAGCGGCACCTGAGGAGCAGCTGGTTTAGCACTTTGATTAAAATTTCACATGAAACAAACACAGTTGGATTAAAGTGTAGAGCAAAAAACACTGTGAGAAGATACTACAGAGGATGGAAGAAAAGAAGTCAAGTGACAGGACACAGCCTTTAGGTAGGTCATGTTCTCGTTGTAGTAAACAGTCACTGCTTCAGGTGATGCCGTATTTATGTACATTTTTATAATTTACCTTAATTATCATAACCTTAAGTCAAAGCTTTGGTTTTCTAGACATTGTACATAACAAGACATAGTGATGGTGCATCATTTTTGTGTCAGGATGAGCCAAAATCCAGGATCAATCTCATTTCAACGTTTCAGAATCAAAGATTAGATGAAGCTTGATTTCCTACAAAAAAGGGAAGCAGGAAGACTACATACTTTTTTTCAGAAGTGACCGGAACGAGACATAGTTGATGTGATTCTTCAAGCTCAGGGGTGTCAAACTAATTTTCATTTTGGGCCATATCAAGATTACGAATGTCCTCAAAAGGCAGACTGTGCCAGAATGTTCTGATTAAACAAACTGTTCAAATACTAATAAATATATGTCTCTGCATTCCATACGTACCTGTTAAACTTAAATAATATTTTATGTCTTTTCACATTGAACAGCTCCTCTCCTTTCAGCTCCTTTCACAATTGTTAGATTTTTTTTTGCGATCAATTTTGTAGTTGTTTTGTGATGCTAATTTTAAAATATCTGGAAGGAATTTTGCACCATATGATGTCAAACATGACTTTTTCTTACTCGCCATATCAATCATGGACTATAATGTGATATCTAGTAAAGCTGAGGCAGCAGTGTCTCAAAAGTGAGAAATACTGCCACCTGCAGGTGGGAGTTAATATCACTTGAACCCAATGTTTTTGAACATCTTTGTGTAAAATTTGCATCAGCATAAACAAATGAGGGGATCTTCTAATTTTGGATAAATTTTTGTGAAAAACTGGACTGATTTATGTAATTTGGATTCAAGAAAGCCACATAAAACACTATGTTAGGCTGGATTTGGCCTTGAGATTGACTAAACAAATTGTCAGCTGCAACATTACACTTTTTTTACCCAGATCTATAGAAAAACATTAGCCTCCAGCTTGCAGGATTCTTTAAGGCATATGTGGTGTAATATCCAACACAGGTTGCAGCATCTTCCCATTCATTCAATATTATATACATGCTAACAAACATGCCACTGTGCGTGGGCTTAAATCCATACTGAGGGCTTGCCCTCTCCTGATTTGCTGCTGCTGCTGTTGCTGCTGCTACCTCCTCCACTGCTGCCCCCCTTGCCATGCTTCACTCTGTGTTTGCGCTCTTTCTGAGGTTGAAGCTGGGGCTGCGGTTGGGCTTGGATGATGTTGCTCTGCGGCTTGTCATCCTGGTTGTCTCCTAGATGTTCCTCCGCCCGGTGCTGCTGACTGTAGGCTTGGATGGCTGCTTCCAGTTGCTCGTGAGCCTGCTGGATCATGTCCTTGTTGAGAGCCACACGGGCTTCTCCTCCAGTGGGGAAATTGTCCTCATTGCTGCCAAACTGCTGCTGTTCCTCCTGGGCAATGTTTGCCCTGTTCTGCTTGCATGCCATCTTAGCATTGCTAAGGTCCGTGTACGGCATCTGTTCTGGTTTTACAACAATGTTGTACCCCGGTGGAGCTGATGGGGTGTTCCATGAGAATGGGTACCCGACATAATCTGCAGCACCATCTCCACCTACCCCACCCTCAGAACCGACTTCAGGAGCTGTTCCTCCAACAGAGCCCTCGCCACCGCCATTAGTGCCCAGCAAGCCCAGTTGATACTCATCGTCCTGGGGTGGGCTTCGCCGGCGCCGCAGAATGTCACAGATAGAACCGATGCCCAAATGGAGCATTTCCCAGACATTGAGAGAGAGGCAGAGGACAGTGACACCATACATGATACGGAGGAAAATGGTTTTCTCCGTAGGACGTGACACAAAGCAGTCGACACTGTGTGGGCAAGGTTTTCCCGAGCATACAAAAATCGGCTTCACACGGAAACCGTACAGCAAATACTGGCCTGCAAGGAAGCTCGCCTCCAGCACTGTTCTAGTCACCAGCTGCAAAACGTAGACCCGCATCAGGCCCTCATCTCGGATGCGCTTACGCCCATCATGGCGGATTTTAGGTCTGGGTGTTGGCTGCAGTGGATCTCGAGGCCTTTTTGGTGGTTCAATCTCTGGCACCTCATAGATCATAGGATCATCCTCTTGATCCTCCTCAGTCTCCTCTATGCCTCTGTGCTGGCGGGCTCCAAAGCAAATTTTCCTGGGTTTCCTGTGGGTGTAGCCCCCTCCTGCTGTTCTGATGCCAGCAGATCCAATGTTTCCTTTTGCTTCGTCCAAACGTGCAATCTTATTGACAGCATAGCCCATGTACATAAGGGAAGGCATCGCCACCAAAATGATCTGGAACACCCAGAAACGGACATGAGATAACGGGGCAAAGGCGTCGTAGCACACGTTCTCGCAGCCTGGCTGGCCCGAGTTACACACAAACTTGCTCTGCTCGTCGTAGTAGATGGACTCTCCCCCAACGGCAGTGAGAACAATGCGGAAGACGATGAGCACAGTGAGCCACAGCTTCCCCACGAAGGTGGAGTGGTTGTGGATCTCCTCCAGCAGCCGTGTGAGGAAGCTCCAGCTCATGGTGTCACTGGACAGTGGGGCAGACAGTGTCCCTCTCTCACTTGCTCACAGACTCTGCAAAATGAGGGGACGGGGAGAGAGAAACAAGGTTATACAGGGTGAGTTCAAAGTAAAAGCAAAGATTTAGCGAAATATCTCCAGTAAGACTTTAATCCCAGTGGAAACAGTATTAGTTTTGCAAGTTCAGCGGGAAGAAGTGAAAGGGAGTGACACAATAATTACATTAATTAAAATTAACGTTCCTCTCTGAACTCAGAAAATCAATGCATCCTTAATTTCCTCTATTGCTCCTTGCAACTCAGATACACAGAGCTCTCTGTCACAAAGAGGTAGCTGTCAAGTTGGGACTTTTTAGGGAATTAGAAGTCCAAACAGACTGGAAAGAGGATATCGGTATTAAAAAAATACCATCAAGCAGCACTGAGAAGGCGGGAAAATAATCCAAATAGGGAATTTGCTATCATCAAGTGCACGCGCATATATGTGCACGCCCATACGCTTCATTTTATTTCACAAGCTATCTCTTTCAGAAGAAATAAATCCTCTTAGTGCAGCTGTCTTCTCTATGAGGTGCAGTTTTTAGGATTGTACTAACTTCCCAGAGTTGACTTGACTGGCTTGTTCTGGTTGAGACATAACTTGCATTGTTCTTCCAGTGTCTATTTGCAGTTTCTGAGGAGGGGATGGGACATGTTGTCTATCTAGGTTAGTTCTGGGCTCCAGGCTGTCCATGCACACCAGTAGAATCAGCAGGTGGTACGCCACAAACCATTGGAGCGGGATTTCAGACAGCAGACCCACATTAGCTCAGGCAGTGGAGCTGAACCCAAACGCGGCTGTCCCTCAGGGCAGCTTTGGGGATGAAAATGACACCTCTAGAGAACTTTCCTCCTCATGAAGGCGCAATAATACACGGCTTATTGTCAGCTTGACTGAAAAGAAAATCCAGCCATAAATACTAGCTTAGGTCAGGGTTTAAAGGCCTTCCGGGGTCGGGATCCTTACCAAGCTGGTTTTGAGCTTAGAGCAGCAGGAAAACTGTGAAACCTCACTGAAGCAGAGAAGACACAGCTTCCAGTCCTCTGTTTTGTGTCTCCAGGGCTGAGAGGGTGGGAATGTTCTGTAGGGGGCTTGCGATAAAACATGAATCGAGTAATGATCACTGTGACCATATACGGACATGCCTGAGATGCAGGAGACAGATGTCAGGAATCTTTTTAGGTATGCTCACTGGAAATGTGAGTTCAAAATAGACAAAAACAACGGCTGTTTGGCCGTCACAGTGTAAACTCTGAGCATCTGCGATCCGGTAAACAGTGAAAAGACCAAAGCAGAATGAGATGTCCCCCACCCGGAGTCCTTCCATCTCTGAGCTCTGTCCGTTTGACTTTCCTGCATTACATCACTGTATTTCTCCACTTTCTGACTCTCCAGTTGGTCATAAATCCAGACTTACTCACAGAAACACAGGCAGCTGCAAAGGTTAAACTGATTCACCATTTTCTCGGTTTTGTTTTTTATATTCTTCTTCAGGTACAAAAAGGATGTAATAGCTTTTTTGTTTTACTCATAATGTGGTCTTTTGACAATGACAAATCTTTGTCGAAATAAGGATTGTTCATATATATTTCTCTTGTGATTTATTAAGCAGGGCTGAATTTTTTAAATCTCAGGCCTCAGGTATTTCTAGATAAGTAATGTGACTGCTAAACATGTGATTTATTCACGTTTCATTTTAATTTTGAGGGAATGTTGAGGAAACTACAAGAAACTTTTCCTTTACTTAAAAACTTTGAACAGCATGGATCCATGCATTATAAGATTACTTTAAGTCACAATAAAAAGTTTATTTTTCAGACAGTTTATGTGAATATCTGGTTTAAGCAATATGTTTATGTTACATGTTTGTGACACTGACAACAAAAAACATCTCTGCCACACCTCTTTTGTTGTGCAGTGAAAAGTCACTAATCAATACAGGTAAACAATTTAAAGTAAAAGCGAACAATAACCTGTTAGATAACCTGCAGCTGTAGCACTTTGATACTTTGATTTAAATGTTTGCTCCCCTCTTCTCAAATGTTTGGAAAATGTCCAATTTAAGGAAATCCATTCGCATTGAGAATAATACCTTGTTAGGCTATACAGTCTTCATCTATGATCTTTCTGTATTCTCTGAAAACCTTTGCAACAGTCATTTAAAAATAAAAAATCCATTCTTGTTCAGTTTTGATGTGTACAAGAAATGGTCCAGGTTCACTTTGACCATGAGAAATGATCACCCCCTGTCTCACATCTGACTGCGTTTATTACTCCTAATACTTCAACCACATTTGGCCAAGCCTTTTGCCTTCTCATCCAATTTATGTCTGCAGGAGCTAGTGGGGCAGTTGGGGGTAAGAAGCTGACTCTGCGCATTAAGTTACCAGGGTGAGTCAGCCTCCTGAAGAGCCCCACGCAGATACAAGAGGCAGAGGTTTTATTTTTTTACTTTGCTTTAAAAAACGAACTTCAAAGTGGCAGTGTGGCTGCCACAGAAGAAAACATTAAAAAACAAACCTTTAAAAACTCCTTCAGGTTTGTTTCTTCACTAATTATCTTTGAAAGAGAGTCACAGTCAATGTTACAGGCAATATTTCTAAGCTCACAAGGCTTATTGCCCTACTGGAACTGCATAAGGTGAACCCGAGGGATGAAATCTACACATCAACATCTCACGCATTAATTTAAGCAGACAACACTCCAGTTACAGTCGGCATCACTTCGGGAATCCCCTCAGTTCCTGGCTCCCATCCCTCAGGACCTACGGAGATTTTCTGCCAGATGTAGTTTACAGACAGACTCCCAGATGGGCCGACACATTTACACACTCACACTCGCACGTGCAGGAGCCTCCGAAAGCATGAGGAGTAAAGTCACAGGGTCTCTGCATGGCATGTATGAGCTGCATGACTACACAGAGAGCCGCTCTCAGGTTAGTCGAGGTATTCCTTATTCACTGTAGTGACTCAACATGAAGACATGAGGCTGCAGACGCAGCGCCACGGGCGAACCGAGGAACACCGAGACTCAGCCCGAGGCAAGCAAAGATGGCTGGAGTGAAAGTTTGTGAAGATTAACCTGGACTTGTGTTGTTGGTGAGTGCATCATCACGGTGGTGCTGTGCTGCAACATACAATGTGTCCGGTGGTAAATTCGTCCTGCAGGACAAAGTTCAAAAGCACCATCAGTTTCCTCATAGTGGGTTAATAAAATCCTGGTGGTGTGTTTAAATTATAAAGCATTGCATCGTAGCAGGAGGTCCTTTGAGAAAGGTCTTAGAGATGAAGTCTTGAGCCATTACTTTATATTATTCTGCCTTCCAATGAACAAAATGTTCACGTTTTGTACTTGTACAATTATGAATTTAGCTTTATTTTGCAGTGATATTGTGATAATGATGAAAAGTGACACTAAGAACTATTAATTAACTACTATGCTTCCTTGAACAGGTTAGGATACGTCTATGGGTCTATGCAAAACATGTTCATGACATTTATTTTGAGCGAAATTATTCTTAAAAAATGAGACTTTAGTCTGCTCAGTTATGGCTGTTTTGTTCTCTTTTCAGAGTGAGCTGATGCTGACCACGTCCCCCAACTCAACAATTACTCTCGCACATAGAAATGACTGCAAACAGAGGCACAATTATACAACTGTACATCTTTGAAAAGCAGAAGTAGAGCTTCCTGTACAACCAACAAGAATGCAGCAAGTGGTCTCTGAACGGTAAATCAACAACAAAATACTAATCTTTTCCAGCGGCCATTGTACAGCGTATACAGTGGTAAAACCAGCTGACTAGCTTGGGTTGCTAGGTGAAGGGATAGGGTCAGCTGGGGTTGCTAGGTAACAGCGCAGTGCCTGTCGGTTGTGAAAACGGATAATTTTCCAGACATCAAGAAATATGAACTTACTGCCAAAAATGGCTGGGTGGTGTTTTTTTTTTTATTTTTTTTTTATGCTTGCTTCTGGATCTCCAAAAGGAAGAATGAAAATATGCAAATAATGAATTTGCATAATACAGTACGTCCCCCTTTAAATCTAGACTTAAAATTTCTAATAAATTAATTCTTTTTAAATATGATATCTAAAATCCTTTGGAGCAAAGTTAAAAGAAGACACCTTCTCAATAAATGTAATCCTGAATCTAAATCAGGACTATGTTTATATTTAATTGTAACCTCGTTAAACTTCTACTTCTATAATCCATTATGAATTCAGTCCAGAAGATCAAAATATTTTCTACATTATAAATATTTATACTTATTACTTATCTTTCAGAATTATACAAAGAATGCCTAAAGATTAAAAATCAAGGTCATATCAGAGAGCAGGAGAGATAAGTAAGGGTAAATTTAATATTATGATTTAAATATATAAAGTATAAAGTTCTGAAGTACTTTTAAAAGATAATGTAGAAGTTCATGAAACACTGATTTTGGGATGTAGTGGAATAATGTGTTAATAAATCTTTCAAGAAATCCCAGATAAAAGGTTCTTATTAGCCAAACTGCACCTCATTATAGTTTATGTAAAACACAAAGCTGCTTTCCTTTGATATGTGATTTTCTGTGTAGCACATGCACAAATGTAATTGCAGCCTTATTCATAATAATACAACGTGGAGGCCAAAGGCAATTTGAAAACTAAATGCACTGGAATGTAAAGAAAGTGGCTCTAATGACAGCCGATATGGCTAATGGGTTTATTAGCCGCTGCTTTGGCTGTAATCAAGCCAACCATACTAATGTGTATATTTAGAGCTTTATTAATCAAATTTAAGTACCTCTCAACACTGTTATTGTACGCAACTCCAGGGATTAGTTTTAATGTTATTGAAATCCTGATTATTTCCTATGATTAAAAGTAATTGCAAATATTCGTCTTGTTGTTTTCTCACGTTGTTCTTTTTCTCAGATAAAGTTGGAAACTATTTGCGTGAACGACTCTTTAATCTGCTTCATCATCAGGATAATGATCAGTTAGATTATCTGTAGAAGTTATAATCACAGGATCATTAAATGGATTTGATCAGTTCCATCTTCAGCTAATATTGATTCAGCTTCTTCAAGCAACTTGTCTTTTAAAACACTTCTCATTTTATCGTTCAGTTTTATTTGCCTATTAGCCTTTATGGATATCAGAAGAAGAAAGAAGATTGAAATTTGTTAGAAAGTCATGGATTTTTTTTTGTTTTTTTATCAATTAATCGCATTTCTGGACACATCCACTTAATAAAGTAGCTTTAAATTTAGCCAGCAAAGACTCATCAGGAAGACAAATAAATCTACGAAAGAAGGTTTTATAAAACTTGTAATTTGCAGTTTAATTGAAATTTTCCTTTATCTAATCAAAACGTTTAACTATGCATTAAATAACAAACAGTTATGGAAATTTCTCTTTGAACCATTACTAAGAAATGACGTGTGGGAACTTTATTCTGCTTTAAAACTGGTACAAATTGTGATTCTGAGCAAAAAGCCAAAATAGAAACCTCCAGTTGTCGTGGTTTATATGACAAAATCCAAAAAGGAGAGAAAACTTTACTTATTTTTTGTTTGTTTGTTTGTTTGTTTGAGATGAGCAAATTTCAGTCAAACGGAAAAATGTAACTCTGCACTTTAAAGTAAGAGGCCGAGTCGGTTGTTTTTCTCCTGACAGTGAACAAAGTTCCTTCGTAAGGAAAAAGAAAGGATTCATTAAAACAATAATACTCAACAGAAAAAGAGAAAAGTCAAGCTCATACTGAAGAATGTAAAGAAAAACAATGAATAAATTTATCTGACGGTGTAAAATAACATTTTGAGGCTAAGTGTGGGGAATACTTCATAAGCTTACGTTCTAAAACACTTAAAAAGTGTTTCACTTTCAACATTTACAAGAAGCTGTAACTTCATGCTTTCCCTTCACTGAATTAAATAAAATATAAAAGTTGAAGAAGTGATAACTGGGGCTGTTTGAGGGTCACTGCCGTGGCGCCTCCGTTCTGCCGCCGGCTTCGCTGATGCCTCTCTGCGCTCCCACCTTGTCCTCTGCAGACAGCACACACCGAACTAATCTGCTCACACAGGAGCTGGCCAAACATCTGTCCATGATAAGCCTCTGGATCGTCATTAGTGGGTAAAAATGGTTTTGGTGGTAAGAAACGGATGTGAGCAGATATAGCTGGTATAAAAAGCTCTTTCTTTAGGCATGCAGATGAAGAGAAAAAAATCCTCAGCTTATCTAAAAATGGGATTCTTATCAGCTTTTTCTGGTTGTCTCTTTTCTTTATGAGGAGCAACTTTGTTCAGGAGACTTCTTGAAGTGATTAAAACCATGCACGCCAAGAGGAGCTCTGCACCACAAAAGGTTATCAAAGCATAACGAAGCGTGGTGCACTCACCGACATGCATAGCTGGATTTGCACATGCAAAATGTAAATAAATTCCAAAGAGCTGAGTGGACCGTCCACCCTGATTTGGGCCTCTAACTCTTGAAACATGCTGCAGAAAACAAAAAGGACGTAACACAAAAGATTTAAAGAGTAATGGAGCACAAGTCCTAAGTAAGAACGGAAGTTTTGTTCTCGGCAAGCATGTCTTTTTCTCTCCATGCATGAGGAAATAGAAAGAAAATTCCTCATTAATGGTGACCGAAGGGGAGAATTACAACTGTAAACAGGTTCCATATGTCAGAGGAAGAGTCTGAGGCAGGACTCTCTCTGTGCACATCTGTGCCTTTTTTTGATTAAAAAAAAAAGAACCTCAGAATATTCTTGTTAGGGATCAGTGCAAGGTACCCTAAATATCACAAATTCACAATGTTAATACCCAAAAGCTGCAGTTAGATGAAGAAGAAGAAGTGTACTCACTCCTGTCCTCTCCTCTCCCAGGTGCCAGATCCGGTGTCCTTCCTGAATCTGAGAACCCCCCCATCTCTGTCTCCTCAGCTCCGGTCCTCTTTACATACTTGTAGCCTCAGCTGACATCTATTAGCTCTGACCTAAAATCAACATTGGCATCTCCGCAACAAAGACAAACTGGAAACAAAACGCGGAGAAGCTCGGCGGTGGTTCTCTTACGGAGAGCCTCAGTGTGTGCTTAACCAAGTGTGAGCGTTTTTTTTTTTTCTTCTTCTGAAAGGGAGAGAGGGAGGCAGAGCATCTTGCCTCCCTCCCTGTGGTACTCACAATGGTCCGCACTTACACCCCTCATCCCCTGCAAACTGGGTCATGGTTGGGGGTGGAGATGGTGGTGAAGAGGAGGTGGTGGGGTTTTTAATACCCCCTCGGAGGGGTATAGGGATGCGGAAGGATCCATTTCGTTTGAAGGTAAACAAAACTTAGACCTCGGGCCACCTGAGGCGAACACGAGACAAAGATTTCAGGACGGGTCAGGACGTAATTAGAAGTTTGTACTTTTAAAACACTACGTGAGCAAATCGTAGATGCCAGCTTAAAAGAAATGTGCCTCAAGGAATATTTTCTACTTAAAAGAAACTCAGTGAAAAGACCTTTGGTGTGTTTGTAAATCAAGGACGTTTCTGAGAAGATTTTTACTTGTGGTAACAAAAAAAAAAACACCATAAAGTGAGAGCTGCAGCTATGCAACCTTGTAAGTGAAAAGGGGTATAGAAAGAAGATTGGAAGTTTTGGGAATGCAGCTTTTGACCTTGTGCAAAGTGCACATACAAATAATAATTTAAACACTTTTAAAATAATTTGCTACAAATTTAAACACTATTTAAAACTGGACATGTCTTGCAAGATGTCTTGGAAGCAGTTGGACAATAAAAATGGTTATATCTAACTCTTCTTCTAGCCAGACTTAGACCTAAAGATTTCCTCATGTTGTTGATATATTTGGCTGCACAACAGTTTTCAATCCAACATGATTTAAGTTTCCCAGTCAAACCTTTGAGTTCGAAAATATTTTGTAAAAGACAGTCTATTCCCCAAATTCAAACATTGCAGATAAGCAGAATAAAAAAGCATTTTACTCTGTTAATGGATTGACCTAATAACCTTAAGCAAGTTCTTTTTGCAGAAGAAACCCAGACATCATTCTGAGGGATCCAAAGTCAGAACAGAAGGGATGCAAAGGGTCTCCAGTGGGTTATGGATAATTTTCCGATGTAAGATGTGCCAGGAAAACCTTCAAAGAGATGCTCTGACACCCGACTCATTTTGATACAGTTTTTTTTCACACCCTGGTGTCCAGAATCTTTTTTTTTCTGACCGTTGGAGAAGGTCAGAATGTAAAAGAACTTTATAAACTACAACATATTCAATCAGTTAAAGATATTTCTGTCTTCCCTTCTCTCTTCACTTATCATATTGAAAATGTATTTTGTACAAAAGTGAAATTAAAATTTATATATTGTTTTACTTTTGTTTGGATTGTCAGTATGTTGGTTACGAATTGGAGGGGGGTTTTCTGCAGGGTTCATCTTTCATTCTGCACTAAAAACGATCCAATTAATTCCCAAGGTTAACATTCATACTCAGTTACTTTCAATTGAAATTATTAAAACTAAAAGTGGATAAAAAAAAAATTCTAATGTTCTAATTATTTTACACTGCATTATTACAAAGTTTTGATTTATTTATATGTTCAAAATAAAACAGAGCTGTTCCTCACTATTATGATTATTTAAAATGGAAAGAAAAGAAGGTAACACATGAAGCGCCAACACCGATAACTACCAGAAAATGTTACGATTTTAAATAAAAATATAAAAAAAACTTCAGACACATTTAGCAGAATCTGTTTATAACAAAAGGAACATCCATGCACATGCATAATCATACAAAGCTGCAAACAACAAAACATGTCCATCTGATATCGTTCAGCTCCTTATCTCAGCCTCCATTCTTACCTTTCTTCTTTAGGTGGAGTGAATGCTATAAATCATCTAAACCCTTTTTAAATACCCAGCATGTCACACAAAGTTCGCAGATTCTTTCATCAACGAATCCTTTAACCCTCTTAAGACCATAATTGTAACTGGGGCGCCTGGTATTTTTCTGATTTTATGGCTGTAAAA
>NW_015113392.1:351935-363990 GCF_001443285.1 Poecilia latipinna
TTAATATGCAGCAATCAAACCTTTTGACATAAACGTGAAGCTGAAAAGTGATGAAATGTTTTCCACTGTGAAGAAAAGTGAAATCCTGAGATTTTATTTGATGTGCAGAGATTCAAGAAATTTTCCTTAATGAGATCTGCTCCTAATGTCGGCAGCGAGGATATTAACCAGCAACCAAATCATCTGCTATAGGTTGCTGTGCATGACGAAACTCTGCTTTATGCGACTGAGAGTGTCTGACATCATGGTATTTCCAATACTCAAACTTACTTGCAAGTAATAAACTATAAATCACAACAGTGAGGGAAGTCTTTGCAGACTCAGCCAGCAAAGTGGGAGAGATGATTTATTTCTTGAATCTTTTGCTGACTTAATGTGAGAGAAGCTCCTGTTATGGTCACTCTGTCTTACCGAGATGCATGTAGGTTACAGCGGAGCACTTAGCAGCAGATCAAAAGGGTCTCGGTTCAAATCTGAGCGAGCGATTTAAAAGACGCTTGTACAACATCAGCACTTGGTAGACTTGCAGTAGAAACCTAATTTCTTTTATTGATTCACGAAAGAAACATGTTTGAGCCTGTAGCATCAGCTCGCAGTACAACTTATGAGTTTTTGTGGCATCCGAACATTTTTGTTACAATCTGAAGAATCAAATAAATTATCTGGTCTTTTGGATTAAGTGGTAGTTTTGCTTGGTAAAAGTGAGCAGTAACGTTTGCACAATGGGATGGAAACGCCTAAGCTGCTGCCAAATATTACAGGCTGAGCGGAAAACAGAGTCCTGAGCTGTTTACAACGACCTTCAGGATAACATTCAATGTTGTCGTTAAAATTACGACGTGTTCATTTTAATGGTTGAGGCATCTTAGAAATTTAGAACCAATTTTTCCACCCTTAGACCAATGATAGTGTGTTCATAAAAGTGGTATATGCAAAGATATAAATATTCTTAAATTATTTATTTAGATTTTTTTAAATCCCTTTTTGTCATGGCAACCAATTATTTTGTTTTCTTAAGTGGAAAACAAAAGTATTTTCCAAAGTGTGAAATTTTTTGATGAGTTTATCAAAGCCTAGACTGAGTAATTTGTTGATTTACTTTGGTGCGACTCAAAACTTACTCATACTAACATTTCAGTAAGAACCCCATACTCAATTGGAAGAACAAAAATATGCAATATTTTACAAATATACAGTTTGATATCAGGTTTAGTTAATCAGCCTTGATTATGTCAATAATTAATACCAGTGATTTTAATGGTATTATTTTTTGATGCCTTTTTTTAATTGCTCCACACTGTTTGATGTTCAAAAATGGTCTTTTTGTGAAAAATAAATGTTTTCTTCAGACTTAACCTAGATGTGGAGTTTTTGTTATCTTGGTTATAATGTACTTTTAATGGTTTTATTCCCTTTTTTCATTACAAGTCATGGCTTTTTTGCCTGTTTTGGCTTTGGTAACATGAAGTAATGTAATGTTCAGTTGTTTCATTGCTGTGCAATTAGCCAACATTAAATGGAGAAACTCTGCTGCCCCTAGTGGTTTGGTGGGGCCATCACACCTGAAACCTGATTTCATTTCATTTTGTAGGTAGAGGTTTAGATTTACTGGATGTATAGGAACTATATCACAACATGTGAGAATAACATTATATCAAATTATGTAGTTACAACTGGGTTTAGAGAGAAAATAAGCCTCCGAACTGACAGAAATAATGAAAATCAAAAAGATAATTTTAAATATATTAATTTATTGCTTAGTGGAAGTTTTTGCAAAGACTAAATGTAAGCTTTATGTTACGACAACCATAGATTAAAATGGTAGCAACATGCAATGGCATCAATATGTTAAAAAAATAATTTCAGGACAATCTGATGAACAATCTTATCTTAAAATACATTACTAACAGACTAGTGGTAAACTTTTCTGTCCAGCTAATTATGCATAAATTGTAAGGTAACAGAAACATGACATAAATGCAAGCCGTGCAGATACATTTTTTATTTTTATTTTTTACAATTTATATGACCCCAAAGCAAAGGCGCAACAGTTTCTCCTGCTCGGTGCTGAAAGCAGCAGGGTTCCTACATTTTAAATCCTCGGCTCCTTCAGTAATCCTTCAGAAAATGTTTACTATTTATGAGTAAGCTATAACTGACAGCAGATAGATGGACGGAGAAGATTGCAGCCACTAAACTCTCCTAATCCTTACAGGCTGCCCGGGAAACCAAACTAATTCAGTTAATTTCACAGAGCACTGTCCATGTAAACATCAAAGCACTTAAAAGGAGCCTGGAGTGATAAATTTGGTCAGCTTCGTATTATTTCCCCAAAATGTTTCTGCTCAGGCCATTAAAGAAATTGCTGCATTATAGAGTTTTAGACTGACAAGTGGCTATTGATTTCTCCTAAGCCTGAGACAGCTGAGCCCTAATTCAATGGGACAAAGTGCATCTTTTAAGAAAACGATAGTGTGATGTTTTGGGCTTGTCAGCACATGAAGCCTGAATTTAAACACATTTTAAAGAAGCTGTGACTAACAATTGTTAGTCTAATATTAGATTCTGCATATAAACAAATTAATCCCAAATCAACATCAAGTGATTTTCAGTCAGATTGTCTTTGAAAACATCAGTTCATCTTTAAAGTACCAGGACTTTCTAGATTTATAAAAATTAGAAACTCTACTTTAAATGTAATCTTAGACATGATGAAAAATAATACGCATTCTGCAAGATATGGAATAACAACTATGGAGGACATTCCTTTAAGATTTTTTTTCCATTTTGTCTTCATTACCAGTAATCATTACGCCTCTTATTTAGCTATTATTAGAAGAAAAGTTTACTGAAAACAAAAATTATTTAATCAGGAATGTATTAGTGAAATACCATTTCAATCTGGAAAGACTCAGACGGAGAACAAGGAACAATTAAAAGATTTAATGACAGCAATGAATAACAGTTCTTTGGCGCTCGGGCCCCGGCAGCTGATTTGGGCTGAGATTTGATGTGAACTCGATGAACATCCCGATAACTGATTAGGGATGCTCTCCCCCGGGGCCCGACACTGGTGGTGGTGGTCAGGAAGGGTTCCATCCTGGAGAACCGAAGGATGAGGGTGGAGATGGGGAGGGGGTGGGTTGAACGCAGCTGGGAAGCGTCTGACGGTTTGGGTATGGATCCTTTTATGCAGAGCCTGATTGCTGATTGAACGAGCAGGGTGAGGTCCAGGCTGAGGACGGGGATGAGCATGACGTCGATGGGTGAACGGAGGGGGCGGAGTCTTCCAGCTTGAACTTCAGCTAAAGCTCCATATCTCCTCTGACAGGGTTGTCACGGTAAATATGAGCAGCAAAATGCTTCATACAAGAAATTCACACGCGATAATTTGGAATAAATTAGAGCATAACTGACAACTGAATTTGTAGTGACTATTGTATTAAATTGCAGGAGATGAGCCGGTAGCTCTACTGAGCTGTTTGGGAAGCTCAGGTTACTTTAATAGATTCAGCTCGTCTCTCATTTCCATCCCTAACAGCGCTCCACGGTTCCTCTGTGGTGTTCAGGTCATTTCAGTTTCCTGCCCAATTAAGTACAGTAATACCATAACTATTGAAGCAACAATTGTTACTTTTGGCAGCGTAGATAGGTGTTAAGTTCTCCTGGGGAATGAAATCAGCATCTGAAGTGAATTTCTGATACACTGGCAATAACTCTGGACTTAATAAAACCCACTGGACCTTTAGCAGCAGATGACACGGCTCCCCAAATCATTACAGAGTCTGGGAATTATACTCTACACCTCAAGCAACTTGGATTCTCGCCGTCTAAACTCTCTCTTCAAACTCTGGAACCTTGATTTAAAAATGAAATTTTCATCTGAAAACAGGACCGCAAGAAACTGAGCAACAACTCAATCTTTTTCTCTTTCTTTTCTGACGTTTGTGCAGCTTTCATCTTCAATACTTTTTCCTTTCACTTAATTTTCCAGAACTTGTTAATGACTGCTGGACAACTGTTAAGTCAGGAGTTTCCTTTGTGATTGTAGGCCATCACAAAATTTCTATTCTATTTCTATTTTTAGATAGTAAGATTTAATGATATGTAATCCACATATTAATCTGTAAATTGTCTAAGAATCAATTTTGAATTTAAAATAATTGAACATTTAGTTATAAATAACTCACATGCTCTGTTAACAGGGCTTCATTAGGTGAGAATGACCCAAATATTGAAGCAAACCCTTGTGTGACTATATCCACCTAATTTCTTAACTTACCGGCCCGGTTAATGTGATTCTTCTGACCACAGTTTACAAATCTGATACTTTCAACCATCTTCAGAACTGAAGAAACATTTTGGATTAGATCAATCATCTTAAAGAAACAGGAGAAGTCCAATTGTCTTCAAATGTATTTCATATTTCCACTTACAACTGAGATGTTACATAATACTCACTTTTATAAATATGTTTTTTAAATCTCAAGGTATTTTATTCAGAACATTTGAAGTGATTTCAATGTTTTCAACTGATTTACCATTAACACATGCCAATCAAGTCAGGAGTACCCGGGGAGAACCCACACATGCACACGGAGAACCTGCAGCCTTGGTGTAGACAGAAACTTGGACTGGATTTGAACCCAGGATCTTCTTACAGAAAGGCACCACAGTAGCTCTGATTTATTCACCGCAAACTGAAAAAGGATCGTCATTGTTTGTATTTGAGAATTGCTTGAGGAGAGAACTGTGCTTCAACAAGAACAACAGGGGGCCCTTTATTTTCATATCCCTGCCAAAACAATTTTCATACTTCAGCAGTTTGATTTGAGTCCAAAGACTCTGTGTGTTATTCACCTTTTCCCTTTATAGGATAATTTTATTTTTTGAAAATTTGTTTATGTTTTCTGCGATGGATTTTCAACCAGCGCAGGCTGAACCTCGACTCTCGACCAATGGCTGCTGGAGACTGGCACCAGTCCCCCATGACCCTGCAAAGATAAGCAGGTCTGAACAAAGAATGGATGGATGGATGATGTGTAGAAAATGGGTGTAAAGTAATGCTAAATCCTTTTAATTTTTCTTTATATCAATTTTTGTAGCCTGTCAAGGGACTGCAGATGTGAATTAGCTTATGCAGCATCAAATATTTGAGCTATACATCTTACCTTTAAAATAAAGCTTATTATTATTAATTACTACATTATTTAGTTATAGTCAGAGTTTAATAATAACATTCAGTCCAAATGTTACGTTCGATTTTATTATTATTCCCCCCCCTGTATTATGCCGAAATTTACACGTCTGAGGTTTGTCTCAGAAATTCAGTTTTTTACCAATTATTTGGAAAGATAAGTGAATATAATAAAGATTTAAAATGATAAAGTAAAAATCAAGATCTGAAGCTCCGCCTGAATCTAAAGTCAGAGTAAAAGTCAATTTTTTAAAGAGCTTTAAAACTTCCTAAGGTCTGCATTGTTTTTATATGAAGTAACAGCTGCAGAATCAATAACACAGAAATGAACAATAACATCCACAAGATCTTAAAAGTACTATCAATAAAAATTCAATAAATAAGTTTTATGGGAACACCCACCACCCATTTCATTATGTACACTTGATTAATTGCTTGCAAACACAAATAGTAAATCAGCCAACCAGAAGGCACATTTAGGCATTTAGTAGAAGTAAAAACCTCTTCCTGAAATTCAAAATAAGCATCAGAAAGGGGAAAACCGGGGATTTTAAATGAAATTGACCATGCGAGAGTATATTTGAAAATGCAAAACTCCTGGGATTTTCTAACATCTCTGATATTTACAGAGAATAAACAAAAAAAGAAAAAAATATCCACTGGTGATTGTATGGATAGCTGATACAGTAGCTAAAACAAATCAGCAGCAGAAGATGACACCAGGTGCCACTCCTGTCAGCTCAGGAAAATCGAAGCCACACATTTCACCAAAATGAGACAATATGAGATTAAAAAAATTACAAGGTGCATTTTGGAAAGGGAAAATTTCTGTCTGACTTCTTGTTAAATCTACACCACAAACATTTAAGGCAGCTCTGATGGGGAAAAAAGGTTTCAAGCTGGCACTAGCAAAGCAAACTGATTATTTTTATAGCAATTACTGATTGTCCTTCTTTTGTTTTGCACAGTCTCTTAGCTCCATGGAGTTTACATTCAAATCCCCTTTTGCTACATGATTACCTCTTGGAGAAAAAAAAGTTGGGTAAATAAATAGGGGATTGTTTGATAAATGGATGTAGAGGGTAAGGAAAGTACTGCATATAAATAAATAAATCATAGAATGTTTTCTCCAATCAGTTTATGGTCCCAAATTTGAATACAGTCATCTATGAGGTTTAATTACAGTCATTATTACCCTGAAACCTATGATAATTCTGTTTGTTAAATGTTTGCTTACTCCGTTTATATATTTGCTTTATAACTTCAATTATACGAAAAATAATTGACGCTTCTTGAAAGTCCAGTGGCTGATTAAAGTATTCCCCTGCCGTATGCGTGTAAATGATTAAAATCCTTTATTTCAGAAGTAACTGGAACTGGGCAGACCTTGATTATGTTTGTGTGCAACACGGAGCCGTTTAATAAACAGCGGGTAAGTGGAGACTACATGCACATGTTCATTATCATACTCAAACATGTGGCTTGGGCGTGCAGGGGCCCACGAGTGAGCAAACATTTGGGCTGTTAAATATTTGTAGTTCAGAGGAAAGTTGCTTTCATTACTCAGGCAATCTGTTTGGGTCATATTAGAGATAAAGCTTGCAGCTCGCTGGGTTGGTTTCCTTTTTTTTTTTTTTTTTTTTGCATCTCGCATATGATCATTATGAGTTCACACTTCCTGCCACATTTTCTCATAAAAAGGTCTCGTTTAAGCTTTAGATTAGATTCTCATCTGCAATTAGTATGGAGGAGACAAGAGATGTGAGGTGAATGGAAATGTGTGCAACTCTGTGCAGAGCCTGTGTCTGGAATCATACACGGAAACACACACACGGGCATACATGCACGTGGAAGCAATCTCCTCAGGCTGTCTCTCACCTGCAAGCTCAGACTCATTAGAGTGGGATGGAGGAGGAAGAGGAGGGTGAAGGAGCTGAAGGGTGAAGAGGTAAAACAACAGGAACTTTCAGCCTGAATGAAGATGAGTACGTCCGATCGATCAAATTAGCAGGAGCTACAATCCATGTCCTGTTAACCAAGCTGCTAGCAAGTATAACGTTATTGTTGTTCTGTAAATATATTTATATTTGCATATCTGCGTGTGAGTCAGGCTGAGTGACTCCGAGTTAGATGTTTCTTCTTGTTTCCTCAGGCATAGATGGAGTGTGTGTGTGTTTGCTGTTGGTGACAGCTTTAGAGGGCTGAGGGAATATCTGGGTGCATATGTGTGTGTGTGTGTGTGTGTATGTGTGTGTGTGTGTGTGTGTGTGTGTGTGTGTGCGCGTGCAGACCTACTGTACTTGTGTGTTTTTCTTATCCAGTTATTTACGTTCTCCAGGGAAGTGGCCAGTCTTTCGTTACAGCACGTGTTCACTTGTTTGACGGAGCCGTTCCTGAGGCAACTGCTGCTGCTAAATATCGCACACCTGGGTGAGCAACGCCCGCCGCCTGTCTGATCCGGCGTCTTCCGAGACCCCATGACCTCACTAATAATATCCAACAAATCACACAACACTTTCACCTTGATGAGTCTTCAGCACCGAGCCTGGATTGAGGATGACTTCATTTACTACAGCAAACTTTTGATCCATCAGGAGCAGAAAGATGAAGGATCACACTCCAAATATGTCGTATATTATGAGGGCGCTTTGCAAAAACTAAAACATAAAAGCAATTCCTGAGAAATGGGACATTAGATCAGAAGTGTTGGTTTTTTTTTCCTAAGTGTATGTGTATAAATAGCAAATTAATTAATTCTGTGTGCATTTTACTACGAACCAAAACTATTCCCAAATTAAAAAGTGCTTGCCTCTCAGAATTTTTCTGTTTTTGTTGTTTCATCACACTTAAATGGTTCAGAACAAACATACTTTACTACTAGATCAAGATAACCAAATAAAAAATAATCAAAAGATGATTCAACTTAATGTGAAAAAAAACCTACCACTATCACCTCTCAATATTTAATTATCACCGAACTGTGATTAACATTTTTTTGAAAAAAGTTGAATTTCACAAGCCACGTGTAGACCTCATTGTCACCAAACCGGATTTTAGTGGAGATCAACAGATTGCTATTTCACAGCAGATGGAAAACAATGACCAAAGATTTAGAAGCTGTTCCGTTTTCAAGACAGAGCTGAAGGCAGCAGCTGCTGATGAAACTGGAAGGTGATCAATCGTTTGGAGAGAAAGGATTGGTCTCCAGCAAACTGAATCAGAATGGAGAGGTTCGTCTCCAAATTATCCTTCAAGATTGGGATTTTTTTTAACTAAAGAAAATAGTGAGACATTACACAAAAGGGGAAAGAAACCATTTCTGCTTCAGATTCTTCATCTGAAATTGTGCAACTGAACTCAGAATCAGCTCAAGTTTTGCTATAGGACTTGTAAGATGTGTGTTAAACACACCTAAAGTCTCTTTTCAACCAAAGAAGATGGAGAGACATGAAACTATTCACGTAATGCTTTGTGAATATCACTCCATGCCCAGTAAAATATGTTTCGGTTTCATCCTATTATGAATAAGCATACTAAATAATATCTTAATGTGAGGAAAAATGTATACTCTACTTGCAGAAAAATCACGGCACGAAAGTAAACAAATGGCAAGTAAGAGGAAATGCAAAACAAAAGAAAATTAACAAAACAAATTAGTTACCAAACAAAAAGCATGAAGGGAGATGTTTGTATTATTATGTTCTTATTAAAGGTAAAAAAAAGTTTTGACAAATTATCTCTTTTAGTTGTAGGAAAATAAAACTATAACAAATAGAAGAAACAGAATCACAAAAATTATGTAAATCTATTTTTTTATTTGGTTATGGAGAGTGACTCAATCTGCAGGTCCTGAATGGTTTACAGTCCTTATAAAAAAATCTGAAAATGCTACTAATGGAGGTGAGCATGCACAACAACTCTTATGATACTTGTAGGCGAATAACTTAATGGAAAGTGCTCTGAAGAACCTGGGCAAGGTCAAACAACCACGTTAGGCAGGGCCCATTTCCATTTTTACATCACAGCTTTGCATCTTGTTCATTGCTGAGATCTGTAGCCGCCATTAAAACTCTTTCATGGTCACATATGAACATTAACAGCAAAAGGATGCTTATCTTGGCAACATCCAAGTGATCTGCATAAATTTATGTTTTTGGTTTTAAAAAAATAGAGAGTATAATCTCTTTTCTACGTGTGCTTGCAATATTTTATTCCTACTATTTGATGCTAAAACTTTCTTTAAGAATTAAGTGCAAATGTATTTTTCTTACAGCTAACTTAAGAAATATTCCCAATTATTTTATCCATATTTTCCTGTCTTGATGTGGCGGTTTATGCATCTCTTCTTCTGCAGCTTTGAAACTAGTTTAGAGCCTTTATCTAACCCTATTTATATAAAAAAAAAAACTGAAAAAGCCATCAAAGAAGCAAAGACATTATTCAAATACAAATCCTTATATGATTTGACCCCTAAACTAGACCAAACAGTGAAAACACCATACAGGTGGATTGATGTTATTGAGGTATGCAATAACATACTTGACTGGAGTTCAAAAAACGTCACCTTAAAATATGTCCTAATAAAATTCGGCCTTGTCCCTGCTTGCACCTTTCACTTTGAATTTAAACTCCTAGCCACTGGGAGTGCTAAATCATTTCACTCTGTTTTATAAGAGCAAAACTGTTTTTTTCTCATATTCGAAATGCAACTCAATCACTAACGAATGAAAAACATATGAACTCCATACGAAACGTCTTACATGAATATGTCAAAATCTTCCCATCTGTGTCCATTTTAAGGCAGCCATTTTCAGCAGGGACACGCCATGTCAGCATTCTGGAGGTGCGTGCATTTTGATATGATAATCAGCGATAAGGTGGAGCTCAAATTAATTTGGTTGCATGCAAAACAAAGTACAATGACAGCGGTCCTCACATGGCTGCATCCCTGACAGCTGCTTTAATTTATCTGCTATTAACAGGGATGCGAGGATAAGTAAGGCTGGGTTGACGTGCATAGGCCCCACTGCATTTACTCTCCTCGGCTGTGTGTCAGTAAAGGACTTCGGTACCCTGCTTATGCAGCTGGATTTGCATTGAGTGCATTGACGCGAAAGATTTAAATGGCATCAAGTCCTGCTATTAAAGCAAAGCAAAATCGTCAGACAAGCAGGGAGAAGCGGCTCGCTCCCTCTGTGTCTTTTTCTCTGAGTGTACAGAGGGACGCTCCATGCTGCTGCTTAGTGCGCGCAGCAGCTGCAACTTGCAGCCTCCTTCCACACTGTAGGGGCCATTCTGCTGTTTGAAAGACGGATGGATACAAAAAGCAGAATAGTGATGAGAGAAGATGGAGAGGATTGCTATTTTTCAAACTCTTGTTCTTCTTCGGATGCACTTCTGCATTAGTGAGAAGGGAAAACAAAAGCCATGCTTTCGGGTCAAGGGTTGAAGCTTGCTTCTAAAATACAAACCCTCAAGGTCTGTTCGGGGATGAAGGGGAGACAAAACTAATGCATTTATGAAAGCGTGCCGGAGTTTTGCAACTAGGAAAACGCACTGTACTTTGTTTTTTGATCAGCCACAACCCTCGTCCTTCAACACAGCAACATAAAACCGTGGAATAAACCCAGCTAAATGAAAAACAAAAATGATAAAACATCATCTATGGCTGCTGATGATCCACACATTAGCTGCAAAAGAAAATCTTGCAAGCAAAGCAATCAGAACCTAAACATTTAAGGAGCTAATAGAGTAGGTAAAAAGGCAAAGAGAGCTGTCCAATGTGGCGGTATTCAAGAGTGCATGAATGGAGCTCCCTGTTTCTGCCTGTGGCACCAAGCAGAGACAAAGCACTCGTGCAACTTCCCATTCATAGACTGGGAACATGAGGGCAGAGAAATGGAGCCAGAACACAACATTACAGTGTTATAATAACTGGGAGGAGACCCCATCATTCACCATCCCCCCATCTTTTACCCTGACAGTCCCTCAAATCCCCACGCAGTCCCACCCTTCCCTCTGTCTGCTGCTACTGTACTCATCTCCCATCCCCCTCAAAAAACCTTCACTTTCTCTTCCCCATCATCCATGATCAACCACCAGGATTCTCTTTAGCTCTGTAGCTAAACTAAACTCTGCAGTCTGTTAATTGAACAGCAAGGGAGTATGCCAAAGTCTAGTCTGAATCACCCCCTTGGGGTAGTCTAACATCTCACTGTGATCTGACAAGGTGAAGCAGGGTAACACACACTCATCGCTTTTAACACAACACACTTCTTCAGCAAGAAAGCCAGACAGTCTCACTATGTAGCTGTGGGGTGATTTGACTTAGGTCTGCTGACAGATTTCTTCTTTTTTTTCTGTATTTTTAAAATAAACATCTAAATTTAAATGTTACCCTGCTCTTCTGCAGTACCTACTGCATCCATTTTGTTCTCAATATTTTAACCAGGTCATTAAGAGAAAATAATTACAAGTTTATTTTTATTAAAAACTGATTTCTCTTGTTTTATTTCAGCATAATGCTGAGCAGTGGCAGTTCTGTGGATGGATGGATGGATGTATGGATGGGCGGACCTTTTAAACAAACTTTAAACAGAAATTTAACTCAACAGAAATTGGTCTGATGAAATATTTATTTGTTAAATGTAATATTTTTTATTAGCTACAAGGTGAAGAACATAATAATAAGCAGAAATAAGGCTTGAAAACATTGTTCTCTGTGTAATTGATCTAAGTAATGTGTCTTACTCAGTATCTAGCGAGCTAGATAGATAGATAGATAGATAGATAGATAGATAGATAGATAGATAGATAGATAGAATACTAAACTTTAAGGAGAATTTGAACTGAACAGAA
>NW_015113393.1:0-31151 GCF_001443285.1 Poecilia latipinna
ACACACACACACACACATACACACACACACACACACACACACACACACACAGAGGCAGATAAACAGACAGAAGAAGCCAATCAAACAGAATTACAGTTCATTACATTTCCCTCATTAAAAAGAGATAACTCCTCTGTACGTTTCCGCTTCAACTGCCGCCCATCCTTTCTGACTTTCAGCTCATGTCTTGCAGAAAAAAGTCAGCTGGATGATTTTTGTTACATCTGTTCATCACTTTCAAGTTGATTTGAGCTCAATTCATCACCGGAAACAAAGCGGTATTCTGTGTGGTTTGTTTAGTTTTTCCTCAGAATGAAGGTCAGATGAATTATTGAGAGCGTGACATTTGTTTTGTGAGCGTTCTGGATGAATATTGCACAAGTCAGGCTGCTCATTATTGATAAATAACTTGGAAACTCCTTTCCCTTAAAGGCCAATGTTTAGCTGCTTTTGCGAGAAATCTCTCTTGATTTACTGTTCCTCATTCTGGCAGGGCGTGTGACGGTCATTAAAGCAGAATTACAGCAAACTGGAGGCAAATGTAAACTGTCCAGTCAAAGTTGGTTAACAGTTTGTCATGGAGGACACTTACGCCGGCGTAGAACATCTTGTTGCGGAAGCGACTGTTGAATTTCTCTGGGTTGGCCTCTGGACGAAAAACGGAGGAAAATTCAATCAACGTGTGCAGAAAACATGGAGAGTTCAGGGATTTAACATAACAATACAACAGAACCTTGATCAATTATTCACATCCCTTGAATATTAACACTTTGTGATGTTTTGGAAACAAACTACAGTGGGATTTAAACATGAAGAAGTGCGTTATCACGAAGTGTAAGTGGGGTTTTAAATGTTTTAGCACATCAATTTGACAAAAGTACATTGAAAATTAAAATCTGAAGGGGTGTGAATACTTTTGCGAAGGGAATTTGTGAAACAGACCTCTGGACTCGTGGAACTCCAGCGTGACGTGAGCGTCGAAGCCGAGGCTGAAGTAGTTGTTGAAAACATTCAGAGGGAGCTTAAAAGGAACAAAAAACATATTTAAATATCAATATGCAAACTTTTATAATTGGAAATTTGTGATAAAGTAAGAAAATAATTGGCCAGAGAGGTTCCGGTGCAACACATAATCAGTATTTACACATAAAATATGCAAAAATAAAAACATTTAGAAGAAAAAAAAAACATCTTTACAGATTCCTTGTTCTGAAAAACATGTTTAGGAATAAATCCAGGCCATTTTCTGGCTTGACCCTTGACCCCTGACCTTCTGAGTGCCTTCTTCTGGCTGTACCGCAGTTTTCTCCACCAGCAGGTTCCACCTGTCGAGCTGCACCACCGAACCGTCCTCAACGTGACACAAAACCTTCGACACGGGCTCGTCCGTGTAACCCTGCAGAGAAACAGAAACAACAGCAAGAAATCAGGTTTCTTCTCATCTGAATTCAAATTTAAATATGAAGTATGAATAAATGTCAGTTGTATCCCCAAGCAGAAAGAGCTACAAATGATTTAGCGTTCATTAAAGGCGTGCTACATTTAATTTAGGAAATAAAGTCTTTATTTTGTTTGCATCTTTTCTAATATCTTATAAGGTAAGCTGAAGTGCAAAATGTGCCAATTTTTTCTGATTTCCTCAAAGACACTCCGACTGCAGAGAGCTAAAAAGGAACAACCTCACTTTAACACAGACCTGCAGGAGCGATAAAGACGAGAGTATTAAACCAGACGTCTAAAAGAGGAAAGAAGAGAGGAGGAAATATGAAGAAAATGAAGCAAGGAGAGGATTAGGAAATGGGAAAAGATAAAAAAGAGACGAGGAGAAAGAACAGCAGTCAGTCGTGTGCAGAGGATGAAAAGGGCAGAGCTCTTCCACATATGGAAGCTAGAAATTGTCTCGGTCTAATCTTCTCTCGAAGCGTCAATCTCTCCGTGGATCAGAAGCATCTCAAAGTCATCTGGACATCCTCGCCGCGTCATTTCAGATCAAACAGCTTCGCTCTTACTGAGCTGAATCTTTAGAAATTAAACTCTGCTCATTAAAACTCATCTGTGCTGCTGAATAACACTTCCTAGTTGCTGACTAATATATCTACTTATGCAGAGAAATGGTCCATGTTTCGCCTCTCCTTTTGAGAAAGTATGAGAAACAAAGCACTGCTACGCTTCCAGTAGATTTATTAAAAAATTAAAAATAAAGGATGGAGTCTTTTAAGACTAACCAGTCCAACTGCAGAGACTGTCTCACCTGTACTGATATTCTGCATCAACCAAGAGGCTCAGAGTAACTTTGGAGGAGCTGCAGAGAGCCACAGCTCAGGTGTTGGAAGGAGATTTAGTGGAAGATTGACAAAAACTAAGTTTAACGAATGTTCTGGTCAGATTAAACCAAATTAAGCATTTTGAAGCGCCGTGTGTGGAGGAAAGCTATTACTGTACCCTGAACACATGGTGGTGGCAGCATCATGCTAAAGAAAGGATGTGTATACTTTCCCGTTGTAAAATTCAAGCATTTTCTAGACTTTTCCAGCATCTCAGTTTGGAGATAAAAACAAAACAAATTAACTAAAAAACATAGTTTAGCTTTGCTATTTTATGATATAATTTATCATTATTAATAATGTCTGTCTTTATGAAAATATCTGACTCAAACTGTAAATAGTTTCCAAATTTAGATTGAACCTTTTTATAAAATCGTGCTGTTAGAAAATCAAGAACTTTCCAAATCTAATTGAAACTCAAGTATTTTCAATGATTTGAACCACCTGTACAAACACTGTAAAATGGCTTAGTCAAAGTTCAGAAATCCAATTAGCGAACTGTGGGAAGAATACGTTTTGTTTTGTTTAACGTTCTTAAATTATTTTTGACTTATGGGGATTTCATTCAGAACATTTTGAAAGGAAACAGGTAAAATATCAACTGTAACTAAATCTTCTGAGCTCGATGTGTCAGCGGCTTTGAGGAGGTCAAACAGAGGTCAAGGCTTGAAATGCTCCGGAAGAGCGCTCAGACATCCTGGAATGTGGGTTCCCCAGGAACTCCCAGAGGCGTTGGAGACGCAAACACCTGATTTATTTTCAGAACGCGAGATAAAAACAGAAACGACTTCACTGCTGCTTGACAAACTTCACCTGCCGTGTTAAAAAAAATAAAAAAATCTCTGACGTAACTGGAGGATAAAATAAAATCCCGTCTGCAGTCTACTCTGCAACACAAGTCTGGAAACTCACCCCGCCCCAGTTGAGCGTCCTGGCGAGGTCATTTCCTGTTCCCAGAGGAAGTACAGCGACCGGAGGCTGGGGATTCATCTGCAGCTCATCGAGAGCGGAGAGGATCCACCCCACCTACGGACAGAGGTGGGCAGTAAATACCTACACTTAGTTACAGTCACTCAAGGAACTTTTTCTATAAAAAATTACTTTTAGTGTATTTTAATGCAAAAAATACACTAAAAGTCTAGTACTTTTTACAGTGGACACTCTACTCACTGTGAGTAATTTCACTAAATTAAGACAAAACAAAAAATGAATGAGATACAAACGCTTGGAATAACTTTACTTTGTTCTAACATACAGTATCTATTATTGACTGTAAGTATTACTTTATTATTTTATTTTATTTAATGTGTATAATTTTGTTGATGTCACTCATCAAAATGTAATGTTTGTTCAATTGTTGGTTGTATGGTATTTTATTTATAACTTTGTAATTTTGTGTTTTTGCTGTTAAGTAAATATTGTGATCTATTATTCTATCAATTATTCAGGCAATTAATTGACTAATTGGATAAAAGATGTAGATAAATTCTTCAGATTTTTTATTAAAACACTTCATTTTTATACAAGAATAGAAATGCATTAAAAGATGCAAATAGACCAGCAATTAATGTTAACGTTTTTACTTTTACTTGGGTAAAAATATGATAAAAACGATATTATTTCTGGATACTTTACCAACCTCTGTCTACGCAGAGGTAGAAATGCTCCAGGATCTTGGTAAACAATAAGAACTGGTTAAAAAAATGAACAGAGTCTTACTGTGCCGTCTCCACCGCAGGCCAGGATCCGCAGGTTTGGCACTTTGCGATACAATTCCAACCTGAGAATTGAAACAGCAGCTGGATGAGAGACGGCTGCAGAAATAAATGAATTCCTCTCCAGACTCAGGTAGGCCTGTCACGGTAACAAATTTTGCCGAGCAATTAATTAATTGTCTAAAAAATTATTGCGATAAACGATAATGTTGTTTCAAGACCTTTTGACACTGATTTAAAGGAAATGACTAATAATGCATGTGATTTCCTGCTATAGATAGATACACTTTATTTTCAAAAGAACACATAACACTGGAACTGATAAACTAAATTAACAAAACAACCAAAACAAAAATAAAATGGATTCTCAGTCTCCATTAACAAAAAACGTACTTGAATAAAAACTAAACAAAAAGCCAAAGTGGAAATAAATACTGCATTCAACCAAAAGAGTGCAGATTATGAAGTCTAAACTATATTGGCCTTCAGTAATCGCTAGATTTAAATAGAGCAGATGGACACATCCGACGTGATGCAGTAGTTCACACTACACGATTTTTTTGCCCCTATTTTCCCCTTATGACAATCTTAGATCGTTGGCCGCTCGTGATTTCGTAACCGATCATCCTGCAGTGTGTGGTGGGTTATGGTGGATCGTCGTTCTGCTCGATCTAAATCAGGGATTTCCCCCGACTGGAAGCATCAATGCAGCCAGTTGAATGTCACAGGTAGCCAATCAGAAAGCGCAGATTCTCCTCCTGCTTTCTGAGGTGAAATAACGAAGGGGAATCCCAAACAGCTGACACAGCGCAACTCAAAATCCAGTGGACATTGGAGATGATATGTGGAAACAACATTAATATTTATTCAACATTTCGTACAAAGAATATAGAAACGACAAGGGGAGGAACTGGAGCCAAATTGCTACCGCAGTTGATAAACCCGGTAGGTTTTCAGCTGTTCTTCGTTAACGTGACATAAATAGGTTATGATGATTTTCATTCAGTCAGGACTTTACGCTGACTCTAGCCACATGCATCACAGGTAGATTCTAGTAAAGCATTGATTAACCTGGTTTTAAAATGAATTAACTGGACTTGTAGCCCTTATTTTGTGGCTGGACACCACACGGCATGACGAACCCGATCAAACCGTTATACCTAGGATTTCTGTCAGGTTTTGAAAATGGGCCGACAGTCCGCCAACATCTCGTGTAGTGTGCGCTGGACATTACACTAAGGAAGAGCACCAGAGTTGAGCCTTTTTTCATTCAGTGTCATCAACAGAAAGAAAAAAAGAGGAAGAGATAATAAAACCGATAATTAAAATGAGGTCGATAGGTTTAATTTATTGTGCAATTAATTGATTTATTGTTTATCGCGACAGGCCTAGACTGAAAAACCTAAAATCCTGTCCAGCTGGTGTTTAAAACATACCACAGACTTCCAGGCATCTAATAAAAAAATCTGAATTAAAGCCACTGTTTCAGTGTAGGAGATTCAGATCTTTTTTCTAGAGATTAGAAACGATTACTCACGCTTCTCTTAGTCCACCTTGTGACAAGTCGAACACTTGTCTGGGGTTTAAGATCCACATGAACATGTGCAGCAGCTTGGCACCCTGCAGGTGCAGACGTATGAAACGATGAGGGCTAACAGCAGCGTGAGAGGATGAAAGGGGTAAAAAGATTCACCCACCTGGTTGCCTCCGCTCTTGGGATTGACAAAAACCAAGACGGGTTTCATGAGGGGAGAAGGAAGCGGTTTCAAAATGAACGGACGCCATTTAGAGTCCTGCAGACGGAGAGAAAAGTTTAAAAATAAAAGAAGTCCAGGCAGAGAGAATTCATTACATCTGGATTAAGAAAAAAAAACTTTAAAAGTTTCTATGGTTTCTTTTTCACCCTAATCAATAACTACATTTGTAAGACTATAACTTTTAAACATTTACATAAATACACGAGTGCTGCAACTAACGATTATTTTAGTTGTTGATTAATGTAGTCGTATTTTAAAAGTATGGTACTTTCTGCAGATTTTTTTTCAAGTAATATTAGAAATACATTGAAAGGTGCAAATAAACAATTATATTCCTTTATAAATTAAGAAAATAAAAATTTTATTGTCTATAATGCAATAACACAACCTTGCTGTAGTGAACATTTGATCATTTGTAGCAAAAATTCATCTGCAGATAAAAAAAATTGTCTAACATGAACACTTGAAAAAGTAAGACATTTTTCAATTAGCTAATTAATAACTGGGTAGCAAAACGTGCATAAAAAAAGATTTTATTTACATAATTTGAACCGAGTGAAGCTAAAACTGACCTAAAGAGTTCGAGTTAAAATGTATCTACAGACAGATAAGTTTGTTTTTATCTTAAATGTGAAACATAAATAAAATTTTGTTCAGTTTTTGATTACTTACCGTTACTGAGTGTGTTATTCTTCCAGTAAAAAAATGTTTTTTATTCTGTACACTCCAGGTAACGATTAATCAATTCCAAAATTAGTTTATTATTTTAATAATCAATTAATCACAATTAATCTGATTAATCACAATTAATCTGATTAATCACGAATAACACGATTAATCATTTCAGCCCTAAAATATGCAATGAAAGAGGAGAAAAAGTTAACTTTAAATAATTTAAAAACGTAAAACGAACATGTTTAAACCTGATGAAATTATATTTTAACATTAAATCTAAAACTAAATGGAGAAGATATGTGTGAGAATAAAGAAACTGATTTAAAAAGACATTAAATCTTTTTCCAAACTGAAATAAGATTTCAAACACTTGTTTCTGTGTCAACACACGCACTTTAAAACCATAAACACATTTTCTTTGCTTGTTTGCTAAAAGCCACTGGATCAATAGGAGCATTTTCTCACTCACTTCCAGTCCTTTCTTGCTCGCCCTACGTTTGAAAGACGTCCGTTTTTTCCTCCTGGCCGAGTTCTTCAGCGAGCTCTGGGACACGGAGAGTTCAGATGTTAGTTCGCTGTCACCGCATCCACGCTGACGCTGATTAGAAGAGCGATGAAGCATGCGACGTGTCTGCGGGAGACATTTTTCTGCGCTGGTGCGTGTGTGAGGGAGACTCAAACAGGGGCCTAAACTCAGGCTTCCCTCAGAGATCAGACGTACGTCGGATCACATCGCATCACACCCAGCAGCCTCCGACAGGCCGCTTTTCAAATTTAGCCCCAACGAGGTCGCTTTGCATCATCGTCACCGGATGACAGCGGGTGAACTTGATCAACTGCAGGGAAGGAGGGCCTCTTTCTCACCTGTGGTTTCCTGACTTTGATGATCCAGGAGGGAGGGACGATGACTCCGGCGTGGGCCCCCAGCGAACACGGCTCCTCGATCTGGTGCAGCATGAAGCACGTCACCTTGTTGTGGAACTGGAAGACAAACGGACGTTAGCTTTTATTCATCTCCAAGAAAAAAAAAACACATTTCATTTCAGTATTAGTCGAGTAGATCATCGTAATTGAATCTTAACACTTGCATGCATCACCTGCCTCAAGTCTGGAACAAATTGACATTAGCAAAGAACGACTTATTAAATTATTAGGGGTTGCTAGGCAACAGCACAGTGCCTGTCCATAGTGACTTAATAATCAGGAGGTTTTTCAAACGACTTGTCCAGGCACCAAAAAACATCAACTTATTGCCAAAAGGTGACCTGCTTCCTTGAACAGATTATATTTTTTGCACAAAATTATTCTTAGATTTGTTGTATTAGGGGGTTTTATCACTTTAAATCCAAAAAAACTGCTACTTTTGGGGTTTTTTTCACTCAACGTTTACACCTGTATGTGAAAGCAGCTGCAAACAGATGCCCAATTATACAAACATGCATCTTTGAAAAGCAGACATGGAGCCTCCTGCACAACAAACGAGAATGTAGCAAGTGGTTTCTGGATGGTAAGTCGACAACAAAGCACTTGTCTTTTGTACAGTAAAACCAGCTGGCCAATCGTTCTGGAGCTCAGTGTGGGTTGCTAGGTAACGGGCTGGGCTTTGCTAGGGTTGCTAGGTTACGGGCTGAGCTTTGCTAGGGTTGCTAGGTAACTTGCTGGGCTTTGAAGTAGGAATGTTCTTTAGGAACCGTAAATTTCACAACAGTGAGACCTATTGTTTCTCATCTACTTCATTTTTATTTAGTTTTGTTGAAGATGAATGATGAGTTTCCTTACCGCCTGTTTACACCAAGAACAACTGATGGCGATTATTTCTTTACTGTGGAAGAACTTCTGCTGAAAACTCTGAAAAAACAAACATTCACAGTGAGTTTTTGGTTCTTTATAAGGACCGCAGGAACAGTTCTGTGCGTTAGTGAGCCCACCTTCCCACACTGTTTACATTTCCCCTCCTGCCGCCGCCTGTGGACCCAGTGGTGTCTCAGTACGTTCTGTTGGCAGATATCGGCGCTCAGAGCTGCGATTCCTCATTTTTACAGCCACACACACACACATGTTGACATGAAGAAACACTCACGTCTCTGAGGCATCGGGACCCTCCCTCCTTGAAGGTCGGCTTGCATCTGAAGTTAATCTTAACAGAGACACAGACCACAGTCGTGAGTCTGAAAGCATTCATCTGCAGCTCGACAGAATTTGAAGGGAACAAGATTGGATTGAATTTAATTCAAAGGAAATAAACGTCGGCCTTGAAGGATGAGCAGCTGAAGCGTGTTGGTGTTTGAGAGCCGCACCTTTTCTAGCTGCTCTATGCAGCCGGTGTGGACTACTATCTTGCAGGCGGCGCATTTCCTCCTGGGGGCCGACTTCTTAAAGGAAACACAGGGAGCACAGAGCAGAGTGAGACACAAAGCTGCTGAAAATACGAGCAGCGAGGAAAAAACGAGTCATTTATCACCTGGTAAAACACAAACACTTCAGATGTAAGAGGGCAAGTCGCCTTCATGAACTGGTACTGCACGGCTACATTAAAAGCATTTTTACTCTAGTTTCCAATGTAAATATCTCACTGCACTTGAAATAAGACAAAACTAACTTTCAAGAAACTTTTCAGCAAAAAATAAAAGTCATTAATTTCTTACTATTAATAAAAAACACACTAAGTTATTGGTGAAATAAACCACCGGAGGAATTAGACACTTTTAACTCATAATAAGGGAAAAATATCTTGCTTTACTGGCAGATTATTTCACTTATTAGTACAGTTTGATCAGGAATTATAGATTTAAAATAATGTTGGAAACATTTTGTCTTATTTCAAGAAACTAGACTAAAAATACTTAAGACTTTGTCTGCTAAATATTAAACTTTTAATAATCATACTTGTTTCTCTCTTTTTAATTGCATAATAAACAGAACAGTTTATTTTATGGTTTATTGTTACACAGGAACAAAACACGTCTGAGTTTTAATTTAGAAAACTTTGTGGTCAATGATGCCAAAAGTTTGGACACCACTGCTTTAGCTGCTTTTCTAAACAACTACAAACATACCTGAGGACATTTTCCCACCATAACCTGTTAAAATTGCTGCACATTTAAAAGAAGGATAGTTTCAGTTTTCATCTGATTTAACTAATTTAACCCACAAAGACAAATCCACCTGGACGTCAGAGAAATCTCACAGCGAGCCGCAGCGTTTCCTTCTAAACATACTGTAATTACCGAGCTGTTGTGAACGCTCACATGTGTCATTATTTTATTGTGAAAAGTGAAGGTTGTTTCTCTGCTCTTTATGCTAATAGCTGCTATTCTCTGCTGGAGGACAGAGTTCACAAGGCCTACAATTTAAACGTGTTGTTGAACCTCTCAGCAGGAATGTTTCACCACTGTCACTGATGTGAGTGAAAATTAAACCATTAAACAGTCAGAAGTATTTGTAGTACTTTATTTTAAGAGCTGTGCATAAGGCTGACGTAACACCTGCCACAAACACGAAGGAGTCTTCAAAATGTTTAAGACTGTTGTAATGAAGGTAAATAGTGACGCTTATGCACAGCCCTTCAGATAAAGTGTTAACTTTAATTCAAACAAAATACATTTCTTTCTCCGTCTTTGTTCGGATCATAAAAATATTTAAATCAAATCTCAGACGTTCTGTTCTGCTGCAAAAAGTAAAACTGCAATAAGGATAAAACAGTTGTTTAAGCTCAGAGCAGATTTAATATTCATGAATTCCCAGCATTAGTATTCAGTTCAGACGGTTTCAAAGTTGAAATTATTTATAATTCAGTGAGCGTGGAATGTTTTTTTTTGTTTTTGTTTTTTTTTAAGAAAAAGAGGCGGCTAACGGACCAGACAGCAGCAGAAATATGATCCTAGGAGAAGCACCTGCTTCTTTGTTCCCGTTTCCCTCCTGCAGAGACGTGATCAGTCTCTACTCACCGCAGTCTTCAGGAGACACGCGTCCTCCCCGAGGTAGCACAGCTCTCCCGAACAACTCGTCTCCGTCCATAAGTGATCTCCGTTCCCTGCGTTTTCCTGCAGGAGGAGAAGAGAGAGGGCTGAATTATCACTTAATAAGGCGCCGCGCTCCGTCTGCACGTCTCCATCTTTAAGTGATTGTTGTTCGGTCGTATATAAAACTGCTCAGAAACACTCGGAGGAGATTACGGCCAGTAAGTGTGTCGAGTGCATAAACGCTGCTGCTGCTGCTGAGTAGGTGGGTAATCCACGGCGTCTGGAAATCTGAGGTGTTAATGAAAACACTCAGGAAGTAGCGGCTAACGTCCAGCACTCAGAGAGCAGCTCTGTATGAACATATGATGGCGGGAATTTAACAGAAAAAATCCCAGAGGAGTTAAAAAGTAGACGTCCAAGGAGCAGCAAAAGCAAATGAGGTGGATTAGCAGAGCATGGCAACAACTGGACATTTTACTGTGAAATATTGTCTCTGTTGTCTGCATACTGAGCTGTTAGCATGTCCTGACAGTCATGACTCTGTCAAACAACAAGTCTTCAGTCAGAAGCTTCTGCTATTCTGACTGCTACTGGAGAGCCTTCCTGCCCACAGATGATACGAGTAACAAAAACATTTATTGTCCCTTTAAAGTATTTTTAATTGAATTTGAACTGAAAAGTCCTTGTTGGTTGAAGAGAGGGTTGCAACTAATCGATTAATCGATTAAAAACATATACACATTCTGCTTATTTTTTAAGACGTTTTTACACAATTATAGAAAAAAACTAATTAAAAGATGCAAATAAACGACTCAGTTTCTTTTATTAAAGAAGAAAATAAACATTTTATTGTCTAAAATGCAATAGCAGCATTCATTTAGTGAAAGCATCTGTGTCGGGCTGATCTGTTGAACATTTTTTGGATTTGCTGATTAATAATTGGAGAGCAACGTTGCTAAATGGGAGACATTTATTTATTTTATTTTTTTAAACATAATTTTAACCAGGTGAAGCTAAAACTGCCATTTGAGGAATTTTGGGTAAAACATATTTACAAAGTTTTTTTTTTTTGTTTTTTTTTAAATCCTAACAGCAAAATGTATTATTTTTTTATTTTTTTTTTACAGTTTTGACAAATGGTCTTTTTTACGACAGTTAATGATTAATCGATTAATAAATCAATTCATTATAATTATTCTAATCTATCGTTTATGTTCTTTGAAAAATGAATTAAATTAGTTGTCTGCATATTTGAATGAATTTCTAATATTATATAAAAAAAGAGGTTAGAATGAAAAATTACCTAAATATGCCAATTTGTTTAACCCAATAAATTGATTAACCATTGGAAGAAAAAAAAATTGAGGACAAAAAATAAATAATTAAAAAAAAATCAACTCTTTTATGGAATAGATGTAAAATATCTCTGACTACAGCTGCTTCCAAGAAAATAAAATTTGACCAATTCTTCACCGCTGTAAGTCGTGTCCCATAAAGCTGCTCAATCAGTTTCAGTGATTATATTAAAAGGTAATTATATGTATGTATTGTTATGTAACTGTGTGTGTGTGTGTGTGTGTGTGTGTGTGTGTGTGTGTGTGTGAGTGTGTGTGCATCATGCAGGGATTTAAAGGTCAGTGAGGATGTGCTGAAGCGTCTCTGCAGGACGCTCCATGTGAGCCCATAACAGTTTACACATTCTCATCAATAATAAAGCACTTTGTATTTACAGTTCATTAATGATATGCAACGCCTTGAGAGCTGAATTACTCACTGCAGAACATATTTTAAAATGGAATTCCACCTTCAATTCTTATATTACTTGGGGGAAATTTGTTTCCTGAAGTCACCAAAGAGAGAAATTCCTTTATTTTTAATAGTTCAGTCAGGAAGGGACAAATACGAGTAAAACTCTAGGAATCCGTCATGGAGTTTGTGGCGTTTTCATCCTCCAGCATCACTGGAGCATTTTAGATATTCATGCTTTATTTTGTCCAAATTTCTGAAACTTTTAATCAACAATCAGTCACTTTGTTTCACTAAGGAGGAAGTAAAACACTGTAAAACATTTGAGCCTCATTTAGTTGTGTCTACTATCTTCTACTCTCTAAGTCAAATAAATTTAGCCAGTTTTAGATTTTGAACACAAATGTGTGAGTTCGTGAAAGATAAACTTACAGTAAAAAGTTTATCTATTAATTTTGTCAGACCTCCAAGAGTCTAGAGCTTTAAAAGAAGTGAAAGAAGAGAAAGGCAGGAGTGGGAACTATTTCCCAGAATGCTTAGTGGCATGTTGTTTCATTGATATCAATTATAGAAAATATGATTTCAGACCAGATTTAACAGCTTTAAATTGTAATATGACAAAACCTTGTGATTACTGCCATCACACCTCCTCCTGCAGATCCACACGCTTCAGGTTTTAGAGCGTCGTCTTTGCAGGAAGTGAAAGGTAAGGGGATTTACCTGGAACTAAAAATACCAGCTCAAACTTTTTGTTGACTTTTGGAAGGTTTAATGTGTTGTTTCGAGTACTTTCCGTTGCCTCTTGACATTTTTTCGTTTTAAAGCAGCTTTGCAGCGTCGTGATTCATGTTTTGTAAATAAAATCCATTAAACTCTGGAAAAAGAAACAGATGCTGGAAAAGTCATATGTTGAGAAACGGTGACAGGTAAAACTTTCTCTCCCACGCTGCTTACACATCGTCCTACATTATTAATAAAGAAGAGGAGAGAAACCGCTGGGGTTTTTTTTTTTGTCTCCACAGAAACATAATGCTGATAAAATGAGATTGTAAATGTCAGGCAGTGACTCAGAGGAGAAACTTAAACCTAGACAAGCTTTTTGCACAATTAACAGAATAAATGCATGTCACTAAGCAGATTTGTGATGCTGAGCGTCTGACCGTCCAGTCCACGCAGGTTCGCAGATCCTTGTTTGGTCCGTTGGACGCCGGAGGGAGCGAAGGCTGAGGCGGGCCGAGGTAATGGAGGCCTGATCTGGAGATGGCTTTCCTGCATTCAAGAAGGAAAAAAAAAAAAAAAACACAAGAAAACACTTTAAAATATCATCATTTTTATAATAATAATAATAAAGAGAAAAGCTGCAGTGGTGACAATGCAGAAGTGAACAGTCACGCTCGCATAATGACACAGAGTGGATGAATAACTGTGAGAACTCGGTTTCAGCGTGATTAAGTCCGTAAATTATTTATTCATAATTTTCCGGCTCAGCTGCAGATATTTGTTTGAGGCGGACTGGGAACAGCTTGGTGGAGCCACTGCCAGCAGCACTTCATGGCGACGAGAAAGAGAGTCGAAGACGGATGACTCAGCACGCGCCTCTTCCTCTTTTTACCCGCTCAGGTTTAGTTCATCTTTACACGTCCGTCTCTCCAGCAGTGATAACATCTATGATAAACTCTACTTATGCATGATGCTGCTATTTCTGTCCCAATATTGGAAAAATATATTTTTCTATAAACTAACAACTGGAAAAGACACTTAGCAACAAATTTTGCCCATTTTTATTTATTTTTTTTACTTTATGCAACAATATGATAACGATATGTCACAATAAATGGACGATAAATTGTCCCAAGTTATTGCGATAAATAATAATATTGTTGCTTTGAGACTAATTTCAATTTATATTATGATAAAGGCATAAGAGATTATCAAAGATCAATAAACTTAAAACTCAAATGAACATAAAAAACCCACAAAATAAATAAACAAAACAATTGAAATAATGCATTTTGAAGTTTCTATAAACATTATTAAGGGCCAGCTGAGACCAAATACAGAAAAGAGAAAATCGATAAGTCATATAAATGGAAATTATTGCGCTTGCTTTAATTTATTATGCAATTAATTGATTTATTGATTATTGCGACAGGCCTAGATAACAGAAGTGACAACAGTATGGCTGTGATTGTGTGCAACATAAATTATAGCCCCACTGATACAAATACTGCTCTTGAAAAACATTCCCATTTGTAATACACTGCCTCAGGACACATAAAGAAGTGGGATTTGTATCACTAAACTGCGCATGGTAACTGTATTTTCAAATTAATTGGTATTTATTGATACTTTCATTGCACAACCAGTGTAGAAAATAGTAAAACTATCAACTATCCCAACAATAAGGGCAGTTTTGTGTTTTTTAAACATCATTAGTTGGAATTTATTGTAACAACAACAAATCAAAATTCTTATAAAAATAAATTTATCAAGATAAATCATAAACGATGCAATAAATTCCAACAACTACTTAAAGGATTTTATGGTCAAGACAGTTTTCAAGTTTAATAATGGCTTACATATTAGTTTAATATGTACATATTAGTAATGGCTAATATGCATTACTAGAATTTGCATTTGTTAAGCTAAAATTCAAAATGTATAGATTTACGATAATATGTAAGATATAATACATACGTCAGATTTAAGGAGACATTTTTAAATCACTTACTAAGGTCTAAAAACATTGCGTACACATTTTATATCTACTATAACTACTTCTTATTTCACAAAGGAATTAATAACTTATTTTTAACTGTTATTTGAGCTTAACTGAACTAAATGTAATTTATATAGAAATTAATTGAATATGAACCGAATTATTTGCATGTGCAACAAAGTTGAAGTGTTTCCACATTCATTTCTGGCAGCGCAAACCTTCACAGATCCGAAGGTTTCCTGAAACTAAAGACGACTCTCTGGACTCCAGCTGGAAAACAAACGAGTGGAAAAGGTTGTCCGACACATCTGACCCGACTGCTGAAAGTTTTAGTGGCCGTCTCTCCAAAATGATCACACAGGACAAAGAGGAGTCTACTTACACACCGTGCAACCTGATCACACCTAAGCACACACACACACACACACATACTCACGACCCTGGAGCTAAAAATAGCTTTGCGTGGGCAACAAAAGAACAAATGCAAGGACGTATGGTGACTGGACACACGCCACAGAAACCTGTGGGCTACACTCACAGAGACACACCCCAACCCTAATAACACAAATTCAGTCCAGGGAATCTAAAAAATAAAAATCATAAATGATTAAAAATCAGGCAGCGTGTTTAAGAGCAGGCTTCTTCTGGAACTGCACAATATTAACAGGTTGGTTGATTAAGTATTTATGAAAATAACTTCCTCTAATCTAGGACAAACTTATAGAAATCTGCAAAACAGCCGAGTTCCTCTAAATAAGGATAAAACCCCACCCGCCTTTGAATAGCAGTAACTGGAACATTAATCAATATATTATGTCAATTTTATATATTTTTTAATTTTTTTTACAATACTTAAGGCAAACCCAATCCCCTTTCACAAGAAAAATAAAATAAAAATAAATAAAATAAGTTTTCTTGATGAAATTTGACAAAAAGTAATGTTTAGTGCTTTTTTGAAAATAGATAAAACACTTATTCTGTTAAATAAAGAAAACTTGACTATCCCAGCTTTTTTTTTCCATTAACAAATTTTAAAAATACTAAAGTTAATTACAAATGGATGGATGAGTATTTGGATATTAAATAAAAAATATGCTTCCATACTTCTGGATCCATAATTTTCCAAGGAACTCTAACTTCCTCCTGAATAAGGCTTCACTACTTTTTCTGCTTTTAAAATGTGGAGAACAACATGAAGAATGATTTATTGTCCACATAAATCCTTAAAAACATCTGAAAGCTTAAAACATAAAGGATTTATTTACTCCTGCAGATCCAAGAGGCGAGGCCGGCTCTAAACTGATGAAACACATTTCATCAACATGTAGTTAAAAAGTGAAAAGGAAAACTTGAAAAGTACAGACAAAGTTGCAAATTTATGGTTTTCAGAATCAGAGATGATCAATCAGAACTGAGAAAAGCAGATTTTCCTAAAAAAACAACAAAAAAAAAACAAAAAAACTGAGCTGCAAAGTTACATTTTACCCACAGAAAACATGGAAACGGTTTGCTCCAAGCACAATCCTGTCACTACGAACAAAGACGTGGCATTTTGTCCAAACTTGAATCACAAACATCGGAGTAATCGGTGTGAGATGAGGTGAACGCCTTCATCTTAATGCATTCCTCTCTTGTTTGAGCCTGTCTGTGGATCAGAACTGGAATAGGAACAACATGCAGGCCCGAATACGAGGCTTGGATCCTGGAGATGTTCCCACAGGAGGCAGTACGAGATTTACCGTAGACGAAGTCATTTAGTTTAGTTTCAAACTAACTTATAAGTAGCTTTTCAGCGAGAGATAGGAGCTTGTTTTAAATTAATAATTCTTTTAAAACTTCAGAAAAGGCACTTGTTCCATTTGCAGATTATTTTCATCTTTTGCAAAACACTTTTGTCATATTATAAGAGAAATAATCTGCCAGTGGAACGACAATTTTTCACCCATATTAAGGAATTATTGACTTAAAACGTGTCAAACCCAAGGCCTGTGGGCCAAATCCGGCCCACCATAGCTTTTTATGTGGCCTCTAGATTCTAGACTAAACACTAACTGTACTTAAAAATTGTGTTATCAGTCAAATCGATGCAGTTTTTATCTGTTCACTGCCAAATTATATCAATCAGTCCCTCCAGTTTCTTAAAAATTATTGTGGAAATTCACACAAAATCAATAAATCCCCGCACTTTTTTGCACCAACACATAATTGAGAGTTTATTGCAGATTTTTCTCAAAAATTGTCAAAATCTTTACTTGTACTAAACAGCTGCCTCAGCCTTAATTGACGTCAGATTACAGTCCATGATCTATACAGAGTAATAAAAGTTGCATTTACCGTCATAAATATCTCAAATATTTCCAAATTAGTACAAGAAACACTTTGATTTTTATTTTTTTAAAAATCACAAAAAGAATCATGAAATCCTGGAAGGACTGAAAAGATGTTCAATAATATTGATTGATAGAAGAATTGATTGATATTTTAACAGTTTGTGAATAAGTTTTATCAATATATTCTGGCACAACCGGCCCTTTAAGAGCATTCAGGATCTTGATTTGGCCCAAAAAGAAAATGAGTTTAACACTCCTGACCTAAAACAAGCTCATATATTTTGCTGAAAAGTTACTTCTAAGTCAGTTTTGTCTTGTTTTAAGTGTAGTAAGATATCTGCACTAAAAAGTAGACCAGAAACACTTGGTAATATTTTGAGCCGCTGCTCGGCGGCGCTGGGCCACTAATGAGCATGATGTGGGCTGTTTGAATAAGACAGATGAAGCAGCAGGAATTTAAACCCTAAAGTAAAGAGATTAAACTGGGCCCAGCATGGTGGGGTTGATACAGCTGCTCCCGTAGTTCCCAGCTTCACAATTTAAATATGTTTGCTCTTCTTCCTCTCCATTTTAAAGAAATAATCACTGCCGTCCTCCATTTTCCCTGCTGCATGTCTTCTCGCCACAACCACACATCACACTGACTTCTCCCTGATCTTCTCCACATCACTGAATCTCCCACCCTTGCTCCTCCTAATCTTCCTCCCTCGCGCTCCTTTTCATCCCCTGCTCTTCTTACTCATCCGCCCCCTTGTCTCCTTTCCTTATTTTCAGCCTTCCCCTCCTACTCCTCCTGCAGAGGTGGGTTGTCAGCGTTGCCATCACGACCACACAGTGGGAGCATCAGCAGCTTGTCCACTAATTATCCTGCCAGAGAATCTGCTTTAGTGTACATGTCTCGTGTGTTTCAGCGACTTTACACTGAAAGCAGTTACACTTATCTCACTCTGTGGGACGATTGCGTGAACGTGGGAAAGAAAAGTCAGCGGGTTCATATCTTTATTTCACCTCCTACGCACGCAGAATAATATCTTCAGATATTGTCTAAATAGAGATCTTCAGAGGTCAACTGTTTGGGACGTTTCGGGTGATTGAAATATTATACTACAGTTTCTTTAACTTGTTTCTAAAACTCTCGCGCGCGGAGCGCAACAACTGTGTTTGTAGTCGGGGAGAACAAAAGTAATAGCTACAAAAATAAAAAGGCAGCTGCAAGTGGGAGGGATCGAATTTAACATCTTCTGACTCGAGAAGATGTGATTACGTGGGAGAAGCTGGTTGCTGAAGGCGATACAGGGGTCCTACAGAATTTCAAGGCAAAATTCCAGACATTTTTTCTTCCTCAAATTCCCAGGAATCATTTTACAGGGTTTCTGTAGGTTCCACCAATTCACATTTAAGACTTTTTAAAACCATTATGAATGGAATTTAAGACCTACATCTACCTTCGTATAGCCAACTCCCAATAAATCTGCACTTATCCATGATAGACGCAAAAAAAAAAAAGAAGCTAGCTAGCAAGGGTATGTTAGTGGTGAGTTAGCGGTAGCTGCAACAAAGCATGATGAGGATATCTGAGTGACAAAATGTAAGATTTCTGATTAACATATTAAAGGTCAACTTACTTTTTAAAAATGAATTTAAGTAATTTTAATCCTTTGTATTTAGATACATGAATTTAAGACTTTTTAATGCCCAGATTTTATTGCATAATTTATAGATACAAAAGCTGAAATGCGCTGATGGGAGCTTCACATTTGGAGCCAGGAAAAACGGTGACTGGACAGCTGGATTTGGTGGAATAACCTTCTAAACTGGCATTTTTGTCAGTAAACTATTCAATAAAATTTGGACAGCTTCATGGAAAAAGTCAGTGACTGCTTACAACACGGTAGTTTGACTTCTCAGGATTTCTTTTTTTTCTGTTAAAAAACACAAAACCTGTTTCAGTCCAGATTCAAAGTCATCTCTGGTTTCACTCACCTGCAGCAGAAAAGCCGATGAAACCAACGCACTTTTTTCCCCTTCCTCCTCTGCCTCCCTGCCGGTCCACTAGCTTCAATATTTATCATCCTTATTCTTAAAGAGTTTCTGTTTTAAGCAATTGTTGGTGTTTTTAAGCATTAAATTCAAATCCAAGCAGTCATGTGCTTCCAAACTCGCAGCACTGCTCAGGTAATTATGTCAATCAGCAGAACGAGCTACAAACACCTGACACCAGACACCTGAGCTCTGTCCTACACAACAATGTGTGTGTGTGTGTTTTATTTAGTTTAATTTATAGCCAGCTGATTGAGATTAAAGTTATTTATAGCAATGGCTTGTTTCCACAAAACGGAAACATTTAGATGAAGAAGGAACGATTGTTAAAATATTCATAGAAACACAAATGAGCGTCAGCAAAGCGCAGTCCAGTGACACTGTATCCCTCTACACATCTAATCAATCATCAGCGCTTCTTTTGTCCAATTCTTTTCTGTTAAATTGAACATAAATTATTTTAACGGAGTAAAACGCAGAATAATGAGGCAACACTAAAGTTTTTGTTTCGATTTACATGACAAGATATAACCTGGGGAAAAAAACTCATGCTCTGCTTCTTCTCCTTTTCCGTTTACCATTTTCCCTCCCCTCTCGATTACCTTACAGGTGAGAACAATCTATTTTTAGGACGTTGCGTAAGCGATAACCTGACGGTCCTAACAGGAGGCAGACAAGAACATAATCCCCGAATTTCAGGCTGAACGCTTGTAAAGGGAAAAACACCTAAAGACTCGTGGAGATTTAAAGATTATTTTAGTATCTTAACAGCAAGCCTTGGCAGCCTGCTGTAAATGATTAAAATGGTAAGAGAGGAAAAATACGTAAGGAAATAAAATATTTAAAGCAAAAGGAGAATTTATTCAAAGAAAGAAATAGCACCAGTGTTAGAGTTTCCCTGTGAACTGCATTTTGTTAAGAGGAGCTCAAATGTTGGCTAATGGCTGGTATTTAACCAGATAATTATGTTTTGGTTGCAAAAAAGGCTGGGTCAGAGTTTGCTATTGTTTTCAAAGGTGAAAGGTCATGGGTTCAATTCCAGCAAAGCCCTTGATTACTGGAGATAAATACCAACCCAAATATGACCCAACAAGGATTAACTGTGTACAGAAAATGATAGTCTAAAGCAAAAAGCTCTCCCATCACATTCCCTGAATGAATCTAAGCACTAAAAACTAAAAACACTCTTCTGTGTGAAGGTTGTTACTGAGTGAAAACAACTAAATGTTGGCCTTTTCTGTGTTTAAAGTAAAATAAAACAGTATAACTGTCATTTATAAAACCCGTGAAAGGGTGAGAGAGAGCAAAACTTTCAACAAATATCAGGAAGGACAAATGTATTACAGGAACGTTTTATCATTTTGAGCAAAAAACAACCTTTTGAAAATCTCAAAGTTAAGGTAAGAATCGGTATTTTGAAGAATGTACACAAAGAAAACTGTTTTAGAAATGACAGCCATGCCAACTGTGTTAATTGCTTAAAATGTCAACTTCATTACCAATTTTTCATCATCTTAAAACTGTAAAGTCCTGTTTTACAGAAATTGCAGTCACTGTGCTACATCTCCCCTGCTCCTGATCTAAATATTTAATCACCACTTACAGCAGGAAGGTTAGAAAAATTCATTTTGAATCCTGTTCGAATAAATTTTAATATTAAAGTTCACATAAGATAGCATAAAAGTCTAAAATTAATGAATCAGTGTAATAACATCTTACTTTCCTCCCTATCTAATATGTATCAACCTTTTACCTTTTTTAATTTTGTCCAATGCATCATAGACTGTAGTAGTGGTGATAGTTATATCTATTTGATTTTGCAACAGAACCTATAAAAACTATGTATATATTCAGTGTATTTACTGGAATGAAAAAGCATCTTAACCATGATGTCATCTACATATATAGTAATAATTCAGGCTGGATTGAGATGAAGCTTTACAAATTTAAACCACTACAGTATTAATTTATAAAACCCATTAGTTTATTATTACCAGACGTCCCATGACTCAGCATACTTAGGTCTGTACCTATGCATCATAAAAACGCAGAAGCTTATCAAAACAAATGTTGCATCAAGGATTAATTCTTATATAGAGACACCACTTATGCAGACAAATGAATGCTTTAATGGATCCAGGCAGACGCTTTCAGCTTGTTTCTCATTCAGTAGAGCCCTACAAATGTCCTTTTTTATTCGTCTATTGCTCCACATTAGTTTCTTCATCTGCTCTTTTCAATTTCCAAATTTTTCCCCTCTTTTCTGCTTGTATGTGGGTCAGGGAGAAAAGGCTTGTTCGTTGCCACTGGTGACGGAGCACATTCAGAGAGAGTATGTATGCATGTCTCTGTGCAAGACACAGGAGACAGAAGACAAGTCGGTGTCTCTACAGGCCTCAAGTAATGATGTATGACAGATAGCGGCTGTTCTCAGCCTGCATGCAAACATATCGGGAAGAGGAGCAACAATAGGGTTGTGGTTTCTCCACCACATATGCATAATCTTTAAGCATTTCAGAGTATTTAAACCTTAGGATATACAAATATTACATGCAATAATGGCCAAGAGCCCCACAGGAAGTTGTAGCAAAAGAACTGAAACTGAGATAATTAATTGAAGTTGTCCCAGACCTCAGCTTTATTTCACTCTGTCACCATTAAGGTTTTTTTTTTACAAGTTATGTTAGACTGGTTTGTATCAATTATATTTTTTCAAATAAACTAGTCTTTTTGAGAAGTATGCAGACTTTGTATTGTATTTTTTCTGTTGAAATAAATCACATTTTTATTCAAACTCAAACTAGGAAAGGTGTTATGCATATTTTTCTTAATTATTCTAAAAGATAAATTGGAAATTAAAGTATTATTCACAAGTATTCCCAGGTTGTGTGCATTTTTGCAGTTCAGCGCTTCAGATTAATAGATGTTTATTAAAACTGAAGGCAAACTTATAAGAACTGATTCTTTCTGGGAGCTGTCCCCATCTTTTTTGTTTCTCTTTCTCTTGTTAACCATGAAATACATTCATTTTGTAGAGTTTCTCACATGTGTATTCTTGTGACAAAACATTGGAAAATGGGGGGTCGTCCGGGATCTGAACCTGAGAAGCTCTTACTTAATAACTTAAGTTTCCACTCCCTAGTGACACACTCCAATTTATTGTGGTTGATCCCAAGATATTTAGAAAGAATATATTGGTTAGAAAGAATATAAAGGCACCAAAACTATCTCAACTAATTATTCTGCAAACTCCAAATGACAGCGCTACTCAATGCTACTAAAGTTAAGTCCAACCACACTACAGAGGAAGAAAGTTCAACTGCTTAATCTGGTTCTTAATATCTCTGAGCCAAAGCATAACAAAGCGAGGGCTTGTCTAGGATCGTCCACCCATAAAAAGAATGTCTTACCAACATTGGCAGAATTATGTACTTGGATCCGCAGACAGGTGTTCTAAGTGACATTTAGGTTGAAAACCACATCTTTACAAGGCTTCTTCAAACCCCCAGACTCTGGCATGTCTCAACTTCAACTTCTTCCCACTTGTTCTTTACTGCACGTCAGTGACATTCAGTGTTCAATAAGGTGGGCACATATAGTCTCCGACTGTGGCCAAGCGCCACAAAATAGGTGCCTTAAATTCAATACCATACCTGAAAAACTGTTCAGACACTGTAGGCAGCCTAAAGTTGTTTATAAAAGATTGAAAAGGCTTTATTCAGCACAAGAGCTCTACATCATTTCAGCAGCACCACAGGCATAACAGCGAGGCGTTCTGAAGTAGAGGAGTAAAGTCAGTAACTAAAGGTAATGTGGTGCTAAGCATTTGTGCAATGTAAGGCTTTGAGGGGTTTCTGGTGGATTCAGCCATTTATCTTGTAATCTTCAAGATAAAATGACTACATACATTTTGACATAAAGTCTCTCACCGAAATGTTTTCATACGAGTACAGATATTATAAATGTTTCTTTTCTATTTTAAATTGTTGCGACAAGCAATCTCTGAAAAAAAGCCAGCAGGTGTTTCATAACACAGTTTGACTTCTTATTTTAGCCTCAGTTTGACCTCATGCTCTTTAAAATAGACACAAAAACATTTTTGCACACACACACAAAACTGACAATAGCAGGAAGAAATCAACACACAGACGCAAAGAATGAAGTTAGATTGCAAACAACCCTATTTGGTGTGGAGTAATTCATCAATCTGCAAAAACGCTCCTTATCCCCACTCTCAAACTTTTAACTATCTGCTGCTTTGGGTCTTTTTAGTGTTTTGTGACTGTGTATTGGGGGTAGGCAGAGAAATTTGTTGTTGACTTGGAAACTCAGACTTCCTTCCCACTTTTATTCAAGCATGCAGCATTCTTCTCTATGTCTGTCCGTCTTCCCCCCTGTATGTCTGCACTTTTATCACAAGAAGGACCGATAGGTGTCGCAAGAAGGTGTCGCTACCAAACAGAGGAGAACAAGCCAAAGTGCTTTTACTTGACTGCTCCTCCATCCTGCAGAGCCGAACTGATTATCTGCAGAATGAAATGCTCAACACACCTGCAGACCACCAATAAACCTGCACTGTTGGCACAATTGGCAAGCTCACGCCTGGATCACATTACATAACATGTCCTTCCAGATGGTCCCTGTGTCAGATTAGATTGTCATGCTCCCACTGTGACCTGAATAAGTCGTGAGCAAGCAAACATGGAGCTTTATTAAGAACCTGTGCAAAGATAAATAGGCGTGCTTGAGACTTAAAAGTAAGTCAAATTACAAAATCTGATTTTAGAGGGGCAACATGTGGTGACTTTTGGTCTTTGGCGCAGCCATATGGGTTTAAAATAACAGTTAGGAGATGGGCATAAGCCAAAAGTATTGACTCTTTACTCAATTTGATGCAACTGCTACAAAAAAAAACACATTGAAACTTCTGAATTAATTTGGAAAAAACATTAAAACTGGGACTGAAACAATTAACCAGATTAATCACAACTAATCGATTATTGAAATAATTGTCAACTAATTCAGTAATCATTAAAAACAGACCATTTGATGAAAAATAATATATTCAGAGCAGCAAATAATGCAAAACTCTAGAACAAATATATACATTTTCCACTTGAGATAAAATCACATTTGTCTGTAAATAGGTTTTAGCTAAAACAACTAACTAATTTTCTAACTTCAGGTAATGCATATTATTGCATTTTGGGCAATAAAATTTATATTTTAAAAAGTAGTTAAATTATTAGTTTATTTGCATCTTTTAATGCATTCTTAATATTGTATAAAAAATGGTTAAAAACAAAAATTGGTGGAGTTTGCCACTTCTTTATACGACTGATCGATTAATCGTCAGAATAATTGATATCTAAAATTGATTACTAAAATAATCAGTAGTTGCAGCCCTAATTAAAACAGCATTGCATGTGCAAATAGCTCACTAGGTGCATACATTAATAAAATTAATAAAATTTAAGGAAGTGTGCTGACTTTGTCCACGTTTTACTAGATTTGTGAAAAGTGTTAAATTGAGCACACATAAAAATAAATCGGCAAGAGAGGATTTAAATATAAAACAACATCCAGCACCACAGCATAAGAGGTTACTGCATGTCATGTTTTGAAAGAGTCGAGCGTACCAAGGTTCAGGTTCTTTAAAACAGGAACTGCTGCATTGCAAAGGCCCGCTGTGACACGCAGATAAATTAAAACGGTCCCAGGTTCGCGGTGAGGGAAGCAGCTGTTTACCTGAATCCTTTCTGATGTCTGGTTTTAAAACTTTCAGAGTATTTTAGGATTTAGGCTAAATGCCGTAAAAGATCAAAAGTTTAATTGCAAGTGCTAAAAAAATTTTTTTCACATGTTTTTAATCACTTTAAATAAGTGGTTCCTAGCGCTCTCCTCCTGCACTCAGGGTTGATTTTGACTGATCTAGTTCTATTCCCACTAATAAGTATATTTAATTGCAGTGTGATCTCTTCTCTGTGCGTCTCTGACAGCGAGTGGGTGTGTGAGAGCAGCTGCAGTTTGGTACACCATCAACTCTTATTAGATCGCAGCCTTCACACAAAGCTAAGTAAGCATGAAGCCACTTCTGGAAAACACTCTGCTCTTGCAAATGCACTGGCCAGGAACGAGCAGGAGCAAAACATGCCGAGAAAAAGAGGCAGAAATTTCACAACCAAGCTGAAGAAATTCATGCAAACAATTTCACAGGAGATCATGTGTCCAAGCAGCAGCAGGAAGCAAAGTAGAGAGTAGAGATGATGAATTATAAAAAATCTGTAAGCTGATTAATATGCTGTTTTTCTTTTTTCCTTTCTGCACCAATTTTGAATTGCTGTTGAAGGAGGGAAAAGAATGTATTATATATTTAGCGTCTGGTGAACAACTGAATATAAATGAAAATGTTAAGGCGACGTGTAAAATCTGCAGCACTGCATTGAAACCATGCAAATTGCTCAGTTGTATGGGTCTTAGCGGTTGTTTGCATGTAATCTTCAACCGGAGATGCAGCAGAAAACTTGTGCAAAAGAAGGAGCAACTGCGAAGCTGTGCGAATTTCCCCCCAGAGTGCAAAACAAAAGCCAAGAGTTGGAAATATGACGGGAATCCTCAATATTATTGGAATTATTTCATATGTGGGCGTAATCTAACATTCAACAGATTGAAAAATCGAAGTGTTTTCACCCCCTAAACAATGCCGTTACCATGGCAACTCTAAAATGCGGACCGGTGTTAGTGAGATGCTGCTGAGATCAGCAAATCCTCTCAGGTGTTGTTTGATCTTTACATCTGAACCACATCATCAATGCCCTCTGGAGAACAGAAATCTTATTTCTTTGTACAATTAAACATATATTAAATGACAAATAAATTAGCTAATTGTTACCATTTACATATCAAAAGCCAAATTGTAGTAATTGATACTGTTTTTTGGCTGCTTTACTGTTAGGATGCTAAATTTTAACGATAAACAGCATTTATTTTAACTAATATATTTTTTCTGGCACTTTTTATAAAGAAAAGTGTCAGTAAAAAATATAAAAATAAAAAAAAATATATAAAAAATGTAAAATATATGGCCTATACTTTACCAAAAGATGTCATTCTAACAAAATATAATTAAATGAAACAACACAAAAGAAGATAAAATGACAGAATTCGGATTAAAAGAAAACTAATCTTTTCAGATCTCCTCCTCTTACATTTTCTAGGAATCAATTTAAACAGCATCAAAAATCAGAAAGCACTGAATTTAAAAAATAAGAAGTTAGTAAACTACCTAACCTGTCAAGTGGACATTTGCCTTTTTCATTTGATTATGAATTTGAGAGCATTTGGTTTGGGACAACTTGCAGCTGATTTGCATGTGTTTGTGTGTTTCTCTCTCTCTCTCTCTCTGCAGGTTGTGCTCTCAATCTGAGCTGTGAGTGTTTTATTAGCTGCAACACGCTGAGCCTTTTCTACTAATTGAACTATTTACTGAAATGAGGAAAAGACCTTAAACACCTTAAAAACATTGAAGCACAAAAAAAAGAATTAATTACCATCAACATTTAGCTTGGTGATTTATCCACTTGAATTTTACGTATAATTGTGTCGTCACATCTTTTGTCTACGTGTGTGTGTATGCGTGTGTGTGTGTGTGTATCCGTTTATAAGGCTTGGTACAGGAAGCATGCCTCTTTCCCTCTGACCTTCCTCCCTCTATTTATAAGCACTGTCTGTCTCTCCCACTCTCAGTAATACGCATGTCAACTTCAGCCTCTCCACACTCTGTGTCCCTATTATCCACATGCCTAATAAATATTTTACACCACTTTCTGTCTGGTTATTTGCTTTGCTATAATGGTTAGCGTTGTTTTACTAGCTGGAGCTAAAAACCTTTTACAAACAATTATTTTCAGAGAAGAAACTTCCACCGGTTACACTTCGTCTAATTCCAATTTCTCCTACAAAGCTAAAAAATAAAAGCATTCATTCGAATATCTGCTTGGTTTTAACATGTGACAAGAGGCCAAGTCTCTTAATGTTTGTTAAACAAGTCAATGAGTGTTTATTTAGCAGAGGTAATGTCAACTATTCTGTGTCAAACACTTTTTTAGGACCAAACTAGCACAAAAATATGAGTTAAAGCAAAGAAAAATAGAGGTATAAAGATTTTATTTTTCATTTTCCTTCATATAAACTATCTAAAAAGGAATTTGGCCCAGAGAATATTTTGTTTTTACTTTAACTCAAATTGTTAAGGCTACATGTGCCTTTCCAGAAGCTCATCTTAAAATTAAGTTTATGGAAAGAAAGTTTTCAGGGCTTTAAATTAAATAAGAAACTGGAAGCAATGAAGAGAGAGAAAAAAGGAGGAAACGGCAACAGAGGAACGATAAGAGAGAGAGAGAAAAGGAGGTAGGACACTTTGAAGGAGCGAGGATACAAGAAAGGAAAGAGAGGAAATAATAAATGAAGGAAGTCTACAAATATTTAGGCGTTTCGAGTGAGAATAAAGTCTGGAAATTCTCATTTTTCTCTTCCAGACATCAAAGTTCAAACATATTCCAGAACCCAATCATATGTGTCAAACTCAAGGCCCGGGGGCCAAATCTGGCCCGCCGTAACTTTTCATGTGGCCCTCTAGTCTCCAAATTACATCATTAAATCCTCGATTTTTTCACAAATCGGTAAAATTCACACAAAATCCACAGATCCCCACATTTTTTCCCCGATTCTACTGAAAGTGACTGTCCATGATTGATACAGCGATTAATAAAAAGTCACACTTAAAGTCATTCACACTGGTTTAAACACTGGCACAAAACCCGGCTTTTCATAGCCACTATTCAAAATGCGAAATACGTGAGAATATGCCTTTCCACTAAGCCAGATGTGGGTTAAGGCTAAAACTGCCTTAACTTCTCCATATATACAGAAGAAACAATAAAAAGTTCAAATAATAGCCACCATCAGATCAGCCTTCTTCCTTTGTTATTCCAGTCAGAGTGTCGTTTATAAATATTTCTTATGATTTCCAGGAGGTTATAAGGAGAACGCACGTCTTTCTCTGGATACGCTGAAGGTTGAGTCTGTCCTTCAGTTCACTCCTTCACTGGCCTACATTACATCTCCTGGGTGAGGAGATGAGGAGGAGGAGCGGGGAGCATGGGCTGGAGGATAAAAAGACGAAGAGAGACAGGAGGACACATGAAGAGTGAGACAGAGAGAGACAGTGTGAAAAGAGAGAGAAACAGAGCAAGAGTGAGAGAGAGAGAGAGAGAGAGAGAGAGTGTCTGTGGGCGGTCTTGGCTTCGCCCAGAGGCCTTGGCTTCCCTCCTCCTCTTCCTCTTCATCCTCATCATCATCTCTCCTTCACACTTTCACACTCTTCCCTGCTCTTTATTGCAACAGTAGTTTAAATTTGGATGCAACATGGGTATATTCAATAAAAAATAAAGAATTAAATATCCCTTAGTGTCCAATAAAACAATTTAAACAACATGGAAACGCAAAAGTTGCCAATATAAACATTTTTATTTGCAAACCTCAGCTTTTTTCTGTATTCAAAAATCAAAAATGCCTCAAAGATCAGCAGGACTAATACAGATTACTGTTTTACAGTGTAATGTTCTTGGTACAGTTTGAATAAACTGCGTTCAAATTTTAATTTCCAAACTAATATTAGATTCAAGCACTGGAAGCATCTCCCTGTTTTGTGTTTGTCAGTGAAGTCTCTTTCTCAAACGGCCCACTCAGAAAACCCACTCTGTTTCTAAAAGCAGAGGGAGAATGATTGTCTGAACTGTCAGCTAACAGCTAACATCACTGAAGGGAGTCAACGCAACAGACCAGCAACTACAAACAGCAAAAACCAAAACGGAGTTCCTACATCATCTTACAACAGACATGATGGATGGATGGACGGATGGACGGACGGACGGATGGATGGATCAACAGATGTATAAATGAATGAACGGACACATTTCAGATGGATGGCATCTGTCCATTCATCTCAATGAAAGTCTATTGTCTGGACAGATGGTCAGACGACAGACTTCCATGGATGGACGAACATCCAACATGTCTCCTCGCCTCTGAAGTGACGGTGAAGGCGGCGCCGCAGATCTCAGAAAGCCTGAAATGTTTTTCCCACAAACTGAACAAAACCTGATATGAACCTAAAATAACAAAACACTGATACAAGCTGCACTTCAGCACAGCAGCATGATAGGCAGGTAATCCCCACAGGTGATGGCAGCACTGCAGGTGACAGCACAGTGTGAACACACACACACACACACAGATCAACTGAGCTTCCAAAAACCCTACACACACACACACATACTTCCCTGAAACAAAACCTCTGAACGATTATAAACTGATTAGTCTCTATAACAGGAAGCAGACCAGACTCCTTACTGGATGCTGATTTCACATATTCTAACCATTGAGGAGAAATCTACTGGAGAGACAAGAGAGTATGCAAAAAGAAGAAATACAAATCGATGCAAATTGATCTGAACAGATGGAAATCAAGTTCTACTGTATTTACTCACAGGTGGCTTCATGGAGAGAGAAGCTCTCCGAATAAACATCCCAAAATAAAAACACGAAGCTGTTAAAGTCACCAGGACACCAACATGTTTAATGCAATGAATTACCACATCTAACACAAACTTTCAAATGATTCTTACTTACAAGATCATGTTGGTATTTTTATATTGGAGTGACAAACAAGACTGAATTGTATAATATTGTTATATAATAATCACTTACAACATGGAAAAAAATCTTGTTATAAGTGAAATAATACTTTTTAATTAATATCAAGGAATTATTTACTTGAAACAAGTTGCTATATCTTGTTGAAAGTTACTTGTAAGTTAGTTTTGTCTTATTTCAAATGTACTAAGATAGAAATAGAAACTTGGGAAGGTTTGTGTTTTTGCATAGTTACAAATAAGCCTGTTACAACAAGCAATTAATCAATTAGTTGCATGATAAGCTAAAATGAGCTCAATAATTGTGTTTACATACACTTAATGAGGCATTTTATTTACGGTTCCAGTTGTGCTTTTATTTCTTTTTTGCTTCTGGTTGTTGTGTTTTACTTCAGATATTTAAAATATCTTCCAGCTCCGGTTCTGTACAAGATTAAAGTTTATTAGTCTTTGAGAAGATAAACTTATGTCATCATGCCATTATCAATATATTACTTGAAAAATGGTCTCAAAACAACAATATTATCGTTTTTTATTAACACCTTTTCAACTAAAATCTTCTGCAACTAAATTTGATTAAGGGATGCTGAAAGACGACACATTTCTGCACAGTCAGATGATGATACAGTATCTGCTCTGGTGCTTACAGTCAATTAAAACGTGTCATGAACCCGAGCCAGATGATGGCAGCGATACTACCGTTTTCCTCTCCTCACCCATCCTCCTCCTCCTCCTACGTAATTACAGAGTCTGCCAGGGCGCCTGTGTGCGTGTGAAGGCGAGCGTGTAATGTGTGGGTGGCGTTAGATTCACGCTGCGCATCTGTATCTGACCTTTACCGCGGCGAACAGACACACACACACACACAAAGACGATGGTGAAGAATGATATGAGAGGAGATAAAACATGTGGAGCACAAGCAGTGGAATGAAGATTTTAATCAGGAGTTTGAGATGTAAATAACTAAAACACTTGACTGGATTAACAGAAATATAAATTGTTTTGTCAATAGTCGGTCCAGCTATTTATTCACATGACAGAAAACTTGGATATTCTAGCATTCATTTATTATTTATTGGGAGAAATTTCTTGTCATGATAATAATTTTGAAGAATTAAATAATCATTTTGAATAGTAATAGTTTAAATGCTAATTTTAATTAAAATTA
>NW_015113393.1:34594-47380 GCF_001443285.1 Poecilia latipinna
TTAATTAAAATTATTCTGATTTATTCTGGTGTTGAAACATTCAAATAATGGAATAAAGCTTGAAAACCATGATTCAACGGTCTGGCTATTTTATATTTCGTGTTCGTTGCAGTTTCACCCAGACTTTAAGTCAGTAAAGTCTGGCTTTATGGAGCACCATCAGTTCCAAAAATGATTCCAATTAGTTCCAGTTATGTTTTCAAAAACTGTCCATATAGTCATGACTGTTATTTTTACCATTTTCTCCGACTTTTGTCCAAAGAGAGCATCAATAATAATAATAAATAGCGATAAATTTGAAAACATGATTACACACAGTTCTCAAAAGCAGGATTTGTGTTTTTGGTGCTACGATTTCTGTGTCTTCTGTTCACAAGAGATAGATTTTTTTTAATCAAAACTTTCATTATTATCGCAAAAGTACCACAAAAATATCACAATACAACTAAGACCAGGAATTAGACACTGTAACTACCAGTTAGTGTCTAATTCTATATTTAATTTTTTCATTTTTTGCTGTCTTGTTGGACACTGGAAGACTAAAAGGTTAAAAATTAGCAACCAAAAGATGAATTAAGGCCCTGTCTTAATTGAACTAAAAGTACATTTATCACATTTACTGCAACGCCTAATATTTGGGCCAATGTTTCTATAAACCGGTTTGGTTTTTGTATTTTATTGTGCTTGTGAACCTTAATACTGCTAATGTACTGAAAACAAAGACAAATAAGGGCTTAAAAAACTGGAGAGCAGAGAATTTTTTGCTGAGAATTTCAGCAAAAAGAGATCAAGTTTACAGTCTGTATAACCTGAGGGCACCACTGGCTAATAAAATTAATCATTTACTGATGACTCTTTAACCTGAGCAATTAGCGCTCCCAAACACGCAGAAAGCGAGAGCGAGATAAAGATGCTGTCTCACTAATTATAGCGTGTCTCTGCAGCTGAGGTCTGCAGGGACATGAGTGTGTGTTGGAGTGTGTGGGGCGACCGTGTATGTGTGTGTGTGTGTGTGTGTGCGCGCGCATCACAGACTAGAACTACATTAAAAAAAACACACATACAAGGCAACAGAAGCATTTAAGCAAAGAGAAAAGAGGGAATGTTAAATGAAAAGCATTATTACTTAGAGAGAGTCACATTAAGATAATGTGTGTGTGCATCTGTGTGTGTGTGTGTGTGTGTTTATGAAGCAGACAAAGAGCTCTGAGTGGGGACTCATCTTTCTGAGTGCTGAGAGATGATCAGAGCTGGGTAATCCTGCCTGCATAGACACACACCACACAAACAAGAGACTAACCACAGGGCTTTTAATCCATGCGGCACACACTCGTTTGTAGACATGGGAAAGTATGTTTGTGTCGTGTGTGTGTGTCCCATCTGAAACCGATAAACAGCAGTTTAGGATGACAGAAACCAACTGGTTTGGGATGATAAACGAAGAAAGAGAGAGAGAGAGAGAAAAAACAGGAAATAAAACGGAGCGGTTGCAGAAATGAAAGCATGAAGCAGCTGGCTGAGCGCGCCGCCAAATTAGTCAGCAGAATCATTTGGCAACAGAACCGCGTCAAAACCACTAAAAATAGCTTTACAGATGACCATACCAATGAGAATAAATAATTGATTAATTGCCTGTTAGCTTGGATTGATCTTCTGCCCTTATTTAGACGTGGAACGAACAAAAATCCAGATTTTTCTGGACTGTATAGGAATTATGTAGCAACCAGTGATGGAGTCACTGTCACCTCATCAGCCGACTCCACAGGTTCATTATCGAGACAGATGGGCCTGTTGGAAAAGAGAAGAGGTGCTAATTTCAAGTAGAAAAGCGTACGAAGGAAACACTTCCAGCCTCTGGCTTCCCCTCAGTTCCTCGCTCATATTTGATCCCGGTTTGTTTGGTTTGCTAAGTTCTGTTTCGTTTCATCTGAGCTATTTCCTTCACTGTTATTTATGGGTGATGATTCTGGTGTTGAAACGCTCAAATAAACACAGTAAGATGGGGGGGGGCATGAAAACCATGATTCCAGGGTCTGCCTATTTTATATTCTGTTTCACCCAGACTTTAAGTCATTAAGTGAGACAGAAATGAAGAAAATTAAACAAAAAGTGAGTCTAGAATCTGACCCAGATTATCACGTTTTCAGACAGAGTAGCTGCCTCTGATTGAAACTTTTACAGCATAGTAAATTATTCTTAAGGAAGATATTCTTGCCAATTTCACAAAACTATGAGACAGCTATCCGTAAATTAACGTTTGAAAAACTCTTTGGATTGAAACAAACCAAAAGTACCAAAAAATTCATCATTGAAAGCTGTTTTCAAACATGTAGTCATTTTGTTGATTAAATTAAAAAAAAGACACGTCCAACTTCAAGGTTTAAGAAATGAATCAGTTTATGAAGTTGGGATTATTTCAAAGCTTTCTGACTTCTGTAAGATTAGAGAGAGATTATGAAACGGCAAGGACATTTTAGTGTGCAGTAGTTAAATCAAAAAATGTTCAATCGGGCATTTTATACTCAAATCGCACAATAAATCCTGTGTAACGTTCCATACAAAACCACATTTTAAGCATTTTCCGTTTTATATTTTAATTGCATTTCAACAAGAAAGTCAAAAACACGAAGCTGGAGACTGGATTATTTTATTAAATGTGAACGCGTGCAAAATTTACAGCCTGTCCTGGGCCTGCATTTCTTTCCTTTACGTCTGAGGAATGTAAACAGACACCCAGAGCAGAAAAGGCAGCCAGGCAGTCTGTTCTGTCCTGCTGTATTTTTTTATTTCAGTCCCATTAAAGTTCACCTAGGATGTTCTGATAACTGATGTTGTTGGTTTACTTCCACTCTGGTTGCAGTTTTATTAATAATTCTATACAATCAGCTTTACTCTGTAGGTGAAAGTGAAATATTTTCTTCTTTTTTAACATGTTCAGATTAAAGAGTAGATACTACTTCACACCATTACTGACTGTCTTTTGTTAAAAGCATGTGAAACCAAACCTCCTGCCTCAGATGACTGTTGTTTGTCTGTTGGGGAAAGGAAGTAATTGACTAATCTTTCAAAACAAGTTTTTGTTTTTTTCCTGCCAGGTTCCTCTTCTTCTCTCTGAAACCAGCCAAGACTTACTTCTCTTTTCTGTTTTTGCCCTCTTTTTTTAACCCCATTTCCAAGCAGGAAAAGCCTCTTACAGCCAGCCAGACGACTAATAAGGAGCGGCTCTTGTTAGCCAATCCCTCTTAATGCTTCAGCACGCTGTATTATGGGTAAAATACCCCAACGCCAACACACCCGTGCTCTGAAACACTCCCGAAAAGGCCAGGAAAGGAAAGAGAAACCTGCCATTCCAAAAAAAGACATTATCAGTGGTGGTTTTAGATAGATATGAATAAGCGAACACTTACACATCATCAGCCAACTGGAACACAGAGAGCAGGGGGGGGGGGGTGGTAGTAATGCCCTGCTTGGCTGTAGTAAATATGACAAGAGACGGGAGGAGTGAGTCAATGTAGACGAGTAACACTTCACTGTGATTAAGAGGCTCACAGAGCGCCAGCATACGTACAGAAACGAAGGCTGTAACGGTCCGAATTACATGAAAAAGCCATTTATTAACGTGAAACTGGTGAGCTTCTGGGAAACTGCTGGGTTTTTGTTCCCCGTTTTGTAAATTATTACAAAATGACGTCCATTTTAGAAACGGAAAGTAAAAATAATATATGTATTAATATATGTATTCAGCGGTTTCTATTTTTAGTTTTGCGATTTTGCAGTAAATTGTGAAAGATTGATGTCCTGCAAAAGAGTATTGGCTTAATTCTCAATGATTAGCCTTTTTTTAACATAGATAAGGACAATGTTCCAAAACCATTGTCCTTATCTATGTTAATACACTGATAGATTGCCTTCAGTGCATTATAAGCCTGGAGGGCCACCAGGCTTTACTAGTGCCCCCACCAGACTTAATGATTGCCTCTTCTTAAGACTTTATAGTTGGTATTCAGGTATTAATCTTCCAGTCTTCTAATAGAGTATAACTATAAAATAACATTTTTAAATTTCCTGTCACCTTTAAACATTTTAACTCAAAAACATGGCAGGCAGCTGGATGACTACCTGTTTTCTGGGGGAAATCTTGATGTTAAACAGGAAACAAGTCAAAAATGGCCCTGAAAATAGTTTAGCAACTGGTATTGCAAAACATACCAAACCAAACTGTACCAGATCTCAACAACTTCTGCATGCCAAAAAATAATGCAAATAAGTGCTAATTAAGTGCCTAATAGATTGGATTTGGAAGCCATCCGTCCACCATTCCATTTTTTTCATCTCTAAAGTCAATGTTTACAACTTTATGGCAGATTTTTTGCCACTGACTTCCTTATAGTCATTTTGGCAGAAATTATACATATCTTGCATGAGCTCACTGTACCTTAGGAGAGAAAATCATAAATATGCATGTATGTCTGTTGATCTGAGGACAAGAAGACAGAAGAAATTGTGTCAGTAAGCCTCACGTTTCATCAACAATTGCTGCTCTGATCATCTGTTTAAAAATTCATGAGTATCTTTAAGCTGTTCGGACTGTGCGACAAGCGTTTCATTGGATTATAACACAAGCTTCTCCATTAAACCAGCTCATACTCTGGCTGTGAAAAAAATAAAAGAGAAGCTCCTTCTGCAGGTGTTTTCAGGTTACAGCTCTGATTTTACATCGATTTTATTCGGCATGCTCTTCAGCCGTCAAGGATAATGGAGATGGAAGTGAAAGGTGTGTTCGCCTGAGTCCATCCATCAAGCGCTTGCTGAAATATTTCATGAAATTACAAGAAGAAAGCAAAATAATACAAAAAATAAGTAAAAGAAGAGACGACCAAAAGAAAAATGAATGGATAATCCTCTGCAGCACATATTTAACTCCAATTTTTAAACTTATTATAAACCACATCTGGTTGCAAGCAGCAGAATAGCAGTAGAAACAAACAAAGGTGTGACTAAAACAAATTTTGCTGTGAAATTGTTTAAGAATATTAAAACGTTTCTGATTGAACAGCAAAGTGTTCAAAGTGTTTTACACCATAAAAACATCATAGAGAGACCTATTATGAAAAAGAAATAAACATTACATTTTGTCAAATTCCATCAAAATCATTACACAATTATACATCAAATATATTGATTAATGTTCCAATTATTATAAATCAAATAGCAGTTTAATGCAGACCTGTGAAAACATTGTTGCATTACTCAGTTTGACTAAATATCAACGAATGTATGAGTTTCTCTAGATTTTGCTGGAATATTAGATCATCAATCCTGGAAATGTTCTTCAGATGCTAAAAGGCTGACTTTGTAACCGTCTCTATGCGTCTTTGAAAGTTCAGGTTAGTTAGAAGGAAAAAATTAACCCCAATGTAAGATTATAAACCTGATTATTTAATGTAAAATAAACATTTAACAGTTTGTCAACTCTTCAGTGGGAGAAATATTGATACTTTAGATAAATATTTGTGTTTTTACAGCTCTAACTTTATGCAGTAGAGTAGCAGGGTGGTAGGAAAATGCTGTTATCTCACTGTTTGGTATGACAATCATGATATGAATTACTTAACCCATGTTTTCCTCATTCTTACTTGTTCTGCCTTCGCTCTATGATATTGTTCACCAAGATCCATGTCCACTGAGTGCATTCGCCACATTGTAAGTCCATCCACATGACTAAATGTATTATTTGCAAGCAGCTGAAATATTATAGCCACCAAAGCAGTCCTTTGAAACTGCAAAATTGCATGCACTCATGATGTGATGACGACTGCAATTCAATACCCAGTGCAGCTCTGGTGCACTGAGAGATGTTGAGTCATAAAGACTCTGAGGAATGTTATTTAAACTTTGATCATCGTCGCAACAAAAGCCACATGTAATGTTCAGAGAACAGCACTGAAATAACAATAATAGGCAGAAGTTAAGGAATGGAGATGTTGGGTTTGGGAACTACTTCATCCAACATGACCTGGGATCATAATACCTTTGCATATTTGTGTCATGCCTAACAAATATAATGCAATAACATGTTATTTTGCTGTTCCTTGTGTCTGTTTTGAACTGTGTTGCACGCCCTATTGTGTGCACCAGGTATTTCTCTTCATTTTGCCCTTTCAGATATAATTTCCCAGGGGGAAGCTGGGGCCATTGTGCTGCGCTGTGGTGTGCTGCTGTTACACAATTACTGTAAATAGAGAGACATTACGTCGGTTTCTCAATCTGAAATCTCTCTTTCCTTCAGGCTGTTTCATTGTTCGTACAAAACCAGCTGCAGATTACAAAGTTTAAAAATTCATGAATGCCTCCAAGAGCTCAAAGGTAAGCATGTTATAGAATCGGCCACAAACTTCGCTGCAAATCAAACTGCAACTCCGACGGCTCTGAGTAAGATTTTTAATGTTCTTATATCACTCAGCAATCTTCTTTTACTCCTACAGCAGGTTGACTTGTAAATTTTCACCTTATGCAAGAGTAATAAAGCAATTACAATATAATGTTTCACTATTACCCATTTCACTCTTTTATATTTCTTGAGTAATGACTCTCCTTTGACTCTGAATCAAGCCTTCAGCCTTTTTTTCTCTCCTCATTCTCCCTGGTCGTCTTTTTCATCTCTCTGTTCTCCCAGTCTCCTTAGTGCTCTGGCCTAATTGAAAGCTGAATACAGTTTTATATTCTGCCAGCATCAGATGATGAAAGTGCTTTGATCACTGTTTACCCCTGTAGGTGGTGCACAGCAGCAGCAGCCATACCAGATACATTCACATCTCTTTACCGTTTCTTCTCTCCCCTTGTTTTTTTTTCTCCAGCGTTTCTTTCTTTGCATGCTGAACGCTGTCTCGCAGTCTGTTAGATTACATGATGAAACTGCAGCAAACGCCAGCATGTGGACACATCTTTTGTTTGCAAAGTTGGCTGTAAACAGTGGAAGGATAACGTTGCGAAATCCCGTCGTGTGGAAGCTCGTTTCTGCAACAATTCCCTAGAAGGCTGAAGTAAAGTCTGACCACACGGGAAGTCGGGTGACGAAGCAAAACGTTTAATTCTTTGTGGTTTGAGCAAACCGCCTATGTTGATATAAATACAAGAGTGGAAGAAGGGAGTTTAAGGGGAATCTATCTGTTGAGTCAAATAATTTATAAAAAGAAAAGGTTAGCAAATCAAACCATGATTAATAATCAATATTTTCAGCTTGATAAGTGACAGAAATGCAACAATTTTCTTATTTTAAGGCTTTAAAAACTGAACAGACACAAAGTGCTACTACTTCTTTTATCTCAGAAAACTGGCAACAAAATGTCAAAACGAGTGAGAAATATGTGAAACAGTGGTAAGCACAGTGGAGAATCTGTAATGCTGTGGGCTTGCTTCCCCTCTAAAAGCCATGTGAACTGGGTCGGACTTTCATGGCAACTCTACAATCTTGGAACACCAGAATCCTCAAAATCTAATTTGTGTCCTACAATCACAAACACAAACATCTGGACTTTGGTAAAAGCAAATGGAACTTTAACCAAAACTTTGTGCTGTGTTGAAATGGGACAAACATTTCACTTTTAGGCAACAAACACCACATCAGAATGGACAGAATGCATTTATTCCACCTCTATGCTAAAAAAAAGTAACGTGAACCACAGCAACATCCACCATCCACCATGGATGAGTATCCGTTTTGTTCAAAATCTAAACTATCATGAAGGTGTCCAAACTCAATCATAAAACATGGCTTTTATTTCTTTAGCAGCAGCTAATAACATTACCAAAAAGTGACAAGGATTTACCAGTTTTTTGGACAACTGGTTTTCCTGCAAACAGAGAACCTGATAACAGGATTCAAACACATTTTATGTCAAAATTCACCATTTTTCTCAGAACTTTCAGTGAATTTATAAACTCTCAGAGCCTTGAAAAACCATAGACTGGTAGGAAGGCATCAAATGAGAAAATGAAATGAGATTTTCTCGAAGATCCCAAGCCCAGTGCTTGGGGTTGTAGGGCAGTAATCCAGTCGCCCACCATGTTTTTGAGTTAAAAAAATGTTTCAAATGGACAGAAAATGTGAAAACATCACTAGATAGTTATGCATTATTGGAGGACTTGGAGAGGAATACCTGAGCAACAACTATAAAGTCTTAAAAGAAGAAATTATTTTTAAAAACTCCAATAAATTAACAATGCTAAGCCTGGTGGTGGGGACAGAAGTAAAGCCTGGTGGCCCGCCAGGCTAATAATACACTGGGGTAAACCTGCTGACATATTTTTCCAGAATACTTCAAACCCTTAAATTCAGAAAATTACTTAACTTTTCCAGACTCCAGGAGTTGTTGTGGTTTCTAATCAATACGTCAATATGCAAAGCAATAGAAAGGCAGATTCAATGCTGAGAAATCATTATTTTCAAATAAACTACATGTGGTATAAACAAGAGAATAACACTATCTGCTACATAATTCTTGCTTTCTTGTACATCTTTTTCTATTCTAGAGTGTACATGATGTAGTGGATAAAAACTAGCATTTCTCTTAGCAAAATATAAGCGTATATTATTCTTTTTCAGCCACTTTTACTTTTCTATTGTTGCTTTCTCTTTTATTTGGTCTTTTAGTTTACCAACCTAGAGACAAATAAAGGATTATTCTCTTCAATCTTACTTTATAAAATTAATAAATCCCATATTTTCCATGAGTAATTCCGTGTGAAGTGCAGCTCTTAGCTGTGCTGAATATTTCATGCATTAATTTAAATGTAGACATCAATCAGCTATGACTAACATTTTCTAGTACTGTGTATGTAAAAGCTTTTAGGTTTGGACAGCAGGAAGAATACAGAGGAGCATTCTACTGTTCTTTCACTGTTGGTTTTGCTTGCAGCTCAGAAACACAACAGGAGGCTCGTTGTGTTTCTGAGCTGTGAGAACTTTAGATGTTTATCATTTGTTATGAGATTAAATGAACAGCAGAGATGACCGGCTGTCACAGATAGGCAGGAAGCTCAATTACCAACTGTGGGTCCAGCAGGCTGATTGACCAGTTAATTAGAGCAATTTCCTACAGATTCATTGGTCAAGGTTCATAAATATTCCTCATGTCCAAATTACACACTTTTACAGAATTAACCCTTTGGCAAAGTTCTCCGATCTTTTTCCAGTGCCGTTCAAACAATTGTTCTTATGAAGAAATGTTTCAGAAGTGAAAGGAGGTTTTTATTTTGCAATAATGTAGGCAACGTTAAAAAGTTTATCTGTCAGCCTCATTTGATAATCTGTTGGGAGAGGTAGGTGGGTGGGTGGGTGGGTGGATGGATGGATGGATGGATGGATGGATGGATGGATGGGAAATCCCAGCATTTCTCTTGTTTTTCCTATTAATCCATAATAAACGTATAAAATCCCAGAGTCCTCCAGAACTCGTAGGTTACCATATTGCTGTGCCGACTGGCTCAGACAGCTGAAGGTAGCGTGTTCCTCAGCCAGTGAGGGTTACCATGCAGCCAGATGGATGAGATGTCTAAGAATAGATAAAAGGAAACACACACACACACAAAGTGTGACGAAGTTCTGGCAGATAAGTTTTACGTGCCTCGCGCTGCTGCTAGCACACAATACAGCAGAAAAACTCACCCAGACCCCGTCTTTGATCAGCTTTCTCTCCCTCATATAGCCACATATGGTGATTCACTTCTTGGCATTGGCCACTTCAAAGCTATGTAAACTACCTTCCTCCTCTGACCGGCTGACCGCTTCCTCCTCAGTGAAGAGAGAGGTAGGGAGTTCACCGATCACTTGAACCAAAAAGAATGCCGCTACAATCCAAGATCCAACAGCAACAACACAAACAACAAACAACACAAACATATATTTGTGTTGTTTTTATTTCGTCACGCATTCATAGATATCTACTGTTGAGGGCTAAAAATACAAAATCCAACCAAGTTAAACTGTGAAACATTATGAAAAGAAGAAAAAAAAAAGTGGTAGCTTCTCCAACCATCTGAGCAGTTATTTCTGCAATCCTCTTTCAGCAGAATAGTCAGCGGTAACAAACCGTCTCTGCTGCGACACGAGCCAAATGTTCGTCTTTCCAAATGAAATTAATCCAGCAAGGGAAAACACTCTCGCTGCAGACTAAATACACACACTGGATGTTGTGATAGGAAACAGAACAAGATGAAGGCAAAAAAGATCACATTTTAACTAGAGAGACACGATGCATCAGCATTAGGGCTGAAACTAATGATTATTTGGACAACCAGGCAATTAATGTGACTTTTAAAAATTGGCGCATTCTACAGTTTTTTAAAAAGTATTTTTTTTTTATACTAATTTGTACATTAACTGCCCAATTTTTTGCGTTAACAAATTATTAATTGGATAGTAATATGTGCTTAATATTACATTTTAACCAGGAAATACTAAAACTATGCCGCTTGAGGAGTTCTAAGTAGAACAAATTTACAGAAAATGCTAAATGTATATATTTTTTAAACAGTCCTCGCTTAACTGCTGCTCTAAATGTTATTTTTGTGATTTAGCGATTAATCGATTACTAAATTAGTTGACGATTATTTCAATAATCGATTAATCGTGATTAATCGTTTCAGTCTTAATCACCACCAACATCAGTATTGTTATACTGGCCACTTTTTAACATATTGATGTTTATTTCCATTTTATTGAAGTAGCTTAATCTCTCAGCCACACTTCAACATGGGAAAGACAAGAGAACATACTTTTCAGCTAAGGTAGATAGATGTATGTAAAGGTTCCTATAAATTAATTTAAGTTTTTATTTTTACAAAAATCCAATACCATAAACTGAGTAAATTGATTTAGTAGCTCTAGAGATTATTTGTCACACTCATATTAACTTAAGTTAGTTAAACTTAACTGCAAGAACTTTAAGTTTTTGGCATACAAGGAAGACTTTTACAGTTTAAAGCTTTCTTAAATTTAGTAAGCTTCATAATTTATTATGTGTTTTAACAAAATACTGAATTCTCTACTTTCAAGTCAAACCTCATTAAAATGCACTTTCTACATCTACTCTAACGTGCAATAAACCAGCTTCAGCAGAAACTTTATTACGTAACTACGTGTAATTTAAGACCTAATCTGGAAAATATGGACATATTCAAATACTTTCAAGACCTAAAACTGAGATTAAAGACATTTAAATTTGCCCATATTTACATATTTAAAACATCGGAGTCAAGCAAGGCTGGATGAGGATTTAAGTTAATCTCAACACAACACAGCGAGGAAGATGATAAGGTGTTACCCTAGCAACCATTTGACCTGGACGTACTCTCCTACAATGAGAAATGTAAACATGTGGAGTTTGTTGAATGGTCTATTTTTGAACCGCTTTTATTGGCTTTCTAGGTATTTTTGAGTTAGAAACCGATTTGTTAAAGCAAACAAAATTGCCAACTCATAAAACAAAAACAAAAAAAACAAACATTAACAATGTTTAGTTTCTTTTTTCTTCTTCTAAAGCTGAGGAAACACCCAGAGGAAGAAAAACTAACAACGAAAACAAAAAGTTTAAGAGCTGTGAGCATCTGCTGACTAAAGGTCTGAATTACAGTAAATCCACCAAAAAAAACAACAACAAATGCTCAGAGAAAAATTATTTTAAAAAACACACACAACACAAATTATCATCTGGTAAATATTGTAAAACAGGATTAAAAAAAACAAAACCCCTTCACAAACTAAATTAATCTAATTATATCAAGCATTAAAAAAAATCCCACTATGTTTTGGTGTTCATTAAATTCATTCAGAACCTTTTAATATTTTAGATATCTGAACCGGATTTAGGTTGTTTCTATGATTTAAGAAGCTGTTCAAGTAAATCAGAAACAAACAAGAGACTAAATGATTGATTAGGGCTGAAATTACAGCAGATACTTAATCTGGGCTCTTCATTTTCAATAAAATATCACTTATTCAGAGGAAAACAACTCAAACTATTGCAGTTTTTTGTGCTTAAGAATAAGGAAAACACAGATGAACAATGTCTTTTCTTAAGGGTTTAGAAACATCAAAGAGAAAAAATGCTTCATAGGTACTTTGATAGACGTGGTAGTTTTGAATCCATCTGGAATAAAATACAAAATGATCTCGAAAGCAAATGTTCCTAACCTAAGTGCTATAAAGTACATGTTGATGCTTTTATGACTTAAAACAGTTGAAGTTCTTGACTTTAATGCATTTCATGAATTATATGTTTATGCTTACGCTTTTGTCTGACGCTTTTAACCACAAATAAGGAAATAAAAATGTAGTTAATACTTAGAAGGAAGACAGCTAGTCGTGACATGCAGAAACAATAAACATAAATATGCAGGAATATTGGAGTTCTCCCCCCCCCCCAGATTTGACCTCTAAATCCCATTTCTGTACAGATTCTTTCAGATTACATACAGTTATGGTGATATGTGATTGTGTGCTATCAGCAGCAGCTGTCAGTCACACTGGGGTGTCAGGCTGCTGCTGGCATTCCCAGAAACACACAAACACACATTGCTCACAAATCAATACTGGTTCTCTCCCTCCCCCTTCACAGGGTGCTACAAAAACAGGGCTACACCACCGTGACATGCACACGCATACGCACACGTACTCCGTCTGTGTGCATGCAGAAATGTTTTGATTGGGGCTCAAATGTTCGTGCTCTGCATGGATTTATGTTGTGACAGTTAGCAGCAGCGTAGCGTGGCTTGTCTGAACGAGCC